>NC_068345.1:6558702-6859093 GCF_014633365.1 Diospyros lotus
ACTTAATGACGCTCTGATACCAACATTGTAAGCACCCCCGCTCGGATATCCCAACCACCCGGTCTATCAGAACGAGTGCGCTCACAGAAGGGAAGAGGAATAGACAAAAGACAGAAATGCCCTGGCATGCATAAATAAGAAATTTAACAGCGGAAGCAAAACGGTAAACATGCATGCCCACAAGCACCCCCCTGATACAGCGGTCATGAAGTATATAAAAATACATACAGACCCTGTGCCAACAATAGGAGGTACAAATGACGACCTGGAACAGTCAAAAATAAAAGACAACGACTCTAGCAAAACATCAGAAATGACAGAGGCAGCTAACTGTACACCTTACCAACGCGGCCGGCTGCTAAGTGGAACGATCCTCGCCCTCGGCCTTTGCTTTACCCTTACCTGGAATGATGGAAAGCAAGGTGAGTCGCAAGACTCAGCAAGTTTATATGAAAAGGAAGGCTATAACATGAATCGAAGAAGAGATCACCCCAAATACAAACCCACATGTACACACAAGCCATGTGACGCAACCAAACAATAGCACCGCGTAATAAAAGCACATACCGGTCCTTGGGGCCCACATAAGACACCTGGCACCCAAGTCCCATACCAACCTGCCGCTGCCCTGAAAGGCAACATATATCTCCATAAGCCTGTGCGCACTGTCCCGGGTCGGTACTCCCGTCACCCGTATCCCTGCCGGTACTCCCGACAGCCGAGCCAAAGGCTCCCTCAGAACGGTACTCCCGTCCGAGAACTAAATAATACCAGTATCCATGCAATGCACATAAAATGCAATGGCATATTGAGCATCAACATGATACAAGGCGCCCATACATCCAGGCATCAGGCCATGCTCCGCCCATATAGTAAGCCACACGCAATGCATATGCCCGTGCTGGATGTATCCTAGTCAGCCTAAAATGCCCGTGACCAAGCATAACCAAGTCATGTTAATCCCAACATGCAGCCTGTACCCATGTGCACATCAAAACATGCAACGAGAATAAAATATAAGCAAGTATGCTATAATCACATAATGGCTAAGCTAGTCAGCAGTGCCTGGCATCGGTCAACGATCAGTTGGTAGGAGAGACTCGCCGGCGGCCTAAGGTAGACCGTACGATAGTCACTCCGTCACCGAATCGCCGCTCCTAGCCCCCACTGCACAACCGCTCCAGCCAGAAAATAACCAAAAATCCAATTAATACCCGAACCGCTAAGAACCTAGCCCCGGGTGAGTACGGCATCATTCCCAATAGGCAGGGGAGTGGCACAAACCCCCGTAGGCAACCAACGAATAAAACCCACGAGATCCATTTAATAAATTAAATCTTAAACTAATCGTTTAAAAACTTCATAATTAATTAATAGCCAAAACAAATGAAGGGAGGCCCAATAAATCGCCAACGAAAGAAACGACGAGATAGGTAAGAAGAACTTGCCTTATCAGAGATATCCTTAGGCTCGTTGGGTCCAAAAGCAGTAAAAATTATACAAACTGCAATATCCCAATTATTTGCCAAAATTAATAAAATTGGACGCAAAACGAAATTCTGACCGTACAGAATATTAATTACTAGCTGCTCTACATACCTGGATAATTAAATCTGGAATTAAACGCAATTTAATCCGAATTTTTCAGCCCCAAAATCTCACAAATTTCTCCCGTGCGCGCGCTGGTTTTTCTCTGAAATTGCTACTGTTTCTATGCTCAAAATCACGCCCGAAATCGGGCTTAAATGCGGCAAAAAATAAGCGGAGGAGACGCGGCCACGTGGCAGCGCGCAGGCCAGCCATTGGGAGGCCACCGCCTCACCGAAACGACGTCGTTTCGGACGTCCAGTGGCTGATTAAAATCAACCAAAAATCCCCCCCGCACGCAGCCCCCGCGACTCGAAGCCGCGTCCACCGCCTGGCAGCCTCACGCGCGACCGCTCGCGCCCGCATGTGTCTTCAACCTATATGTGACTTATATTATATTTAAGGTGATTTTGAGCCCTTTTCTGCAACACACGCCAGCACTCGAAACTTTCCATTAATTGTACTAACGCCCACTTAATTAATTACATTAACTCCCAAAATTTCTGAAAATCCCATTATTGAATTTCTTTTAATTTTCCTATAATTCCAGAAATTCCTAAAACAAATTAATTAATTATTTTAATTTCTTATTTCCTTAAAATCACATAAGTAAATTTTATTAAATCACAACAAATTATTTTAATATTTCTTTTAATTTAAATTACCCCAAAATTAAATTAAATTGGCATTTACGGGGCGTTACAAATGATTTGATCTTACTCATATGAGACATCCATATAATCAATTATATGAGATATTCAATCGAGTATGTTCATATATTAGTCAAGTATCTCTTGGAGTTAGTCGAGTAACTAGTATCTGATTACAAATTTTATAGTTGTTACTCAAAAAACTAAAAGATGATAGTTTTGACCATTATAGTTTTATGTGCTTATCCCAATATGTCTAACTATGTTATCTTATAAAATATTAATAAATTATATTTATACAAGTGTGCTTAATGTTTGTCTACATAATTTGCATATACTTTTTAACAAATTTGATCGTCATTGGTCAAATTAAAGAAGTTGTGAGTGTGTGCAGGTTTTTATGTCAAATTCTCAAATCTTAAGCTTATGTATAAGGCCAAGTGTTTCAAAAAAGCCGATATAGTTACCATGATTAAAAAATAGAGAGAATGGCCACTGATGCTCGAGTAACTTAGAGCCAAATTAAGCACAACAAATCAAATATGTTCGGGCCAATGTAAATACTTGAAGTAAGCATTTTTCAAATTTATTATTTTTCACTTCAAAGCTATAATCTAGTGAGATTTCTTGTATATCTTCTTAAAGCAGATTCTAGATAAAAGAGTTGAGTGATTTATTCATTCAATCTTATAATTCTCTTTTATTCAAGCGAATAGTTGATATCATTGTATATCTTATATTTTGATTCTTATAAAGCTATATTTTCTTATATATTTTACATTGTATACTTATTTTGTTTAAATTAACTCTAAGCATTTCTACTTCAATTCTAATTATGACTCGTGTAAAAGTTTTCGAAACATTAGTTTTCATTGGATATATAAATTTTTTTTAAATCTATCTATGTACTTTTATTTCTCAAATACACATTTAATTTGACAAGTTTCAAATTGTTTCTTCTATATGTAAAAAGGCTTTTTAAATCATACATTTTCATATTAATATTTTTATATATAAACTTATCAAATACCTAAAGTTTTCTCAATTTATTTTTATAAAAGATCTCGTATGCTACATACACATTTATTCTCATTCTATATGTTATTGCATTTGTTTGTAGTTTAAGAAAATTATTTTCTTTAAATATTTTTACTGTATCATAATTAAAAGATATTTTTATTATTTTTAAAAAATAATCAAAATACCCAATTCACCCCTCCAATTATCTCTCAGTGTGCACCGTGCATACACATAATAGCCCCAAACCAAGTGTGCAAAGTAGTCTATATCACTATAGTTTAAATTTAATACCTATCTAGTAATAGTCATTTGATTGAATTATTTAGCGTTTACTTTTGCCACCTTAAGAATAAAAATAACGGTTATAATTTTATTTTTTTCTAGAATGATTTTAATTGATAAGAAAGTTGATGAGGAGAACGCCCTCGGTCCCATAATTACGCCAAGACGAATACCTAACGGCGGTCAAAAGATACACAGCAGACAAGCATCGCCACGTCAATCAGATAAGCACTCAATAGAGAAACCCCCGAGACCTCAGGAACAGGCTAACCCACCGAAGATCATGGAGGCAACAGTTATCCCGAACTCCTCGGAGACGGAGGCTATCGCGAAACCCTTATCGGGAAAGTCCCGAAGAAGGCGGAAGGAAGATCCCGAAGATCCCTCATGATCCCTATCCCGAAAAAAGGTAAGAGAAGAAGGTGGGGGATTCTTCTTAATTTTCATCAATTAACATAGTTTAAAAGGGACAAGGAACCCTAGATCAAAGAACTAACTTGATCATCGGAGATCGACCGGGGGAGCAAGCCCCGTCTCCATTGCAGGTACATTCAGAGAGGCAAGAAGGGAACGTGCGGCTACCACTTCCGAAAATCCTTCTTCAATTGGCGCCCACCGTGGGGCCGACATTCTTCTCTTCTATCTTTCCAGTGCAGCGAACAATCTTCTCAACCGTGAATGGCGACTAGAAGACAGCCGTCTAGGGCCGTGGGGAGCAACCCCGTTCCAGAACCGAGTCAGCAGAACCCTCCCCGAAGCCCGCCGGGGAGGGCTCGGAGTCTGGAGGGCCCTCCGCCTCCTCCTGATCGGATAGCACTTCTGGAGGGTCAAGTACAACGATTGACGGAGTTACTCATGGGTTTTCTAGATGGCCAGCATCAGCAAGCCCAACACTCTCGGGCGGAAGAAAGGCGCGAGCCCCCAAGAGAAGAGAAATCTTATCGACGGGACGAGAATCCGCAGAGGCCAGGGCCAGATGACGGCGAGGCGGCCGAGTCTCTTGACTTGTCGTTTGTGCAGCAGCGGCAGGAAAGAAGATTACGGCAGTTGGAGGAGGAGATGGCCGCCCTAAAGCCAAGGGCCGGAGAGGCTCAGGGACCAAGGATAAATCAGCCCCTTGGCCCAGAGATCATGGCGGCCATACCACCAGAACGTCTCCGTATCCCGGCCATTAAGCCCTACGCAGGGACCACCGACCCGATGGATCACCTGGATCTCTTTACCTCGCATATGATGGTACAGGACGCCTCAGACGCGATGTGGTGTAGAGTTTTCTTGGCCACTCTGGAGGGGCACGCACAGGCGTGGTACTCAAACCTGGCTCATCATTCCATCGTAAGTTTTGCGCAACTCCGGAGCAGCTTTCTGGCGCACTTTGCACCTCTCCGAAGACACCGAAGGTCCACCATGGCCTTGGTGAGTATGAAGCAAAACCAAGGAGAGCCCTTGAAGGATTTCGTTTCACGATTTAATATGGAAGCCTTGAGCATCGAGAACTTTGACCACAATGTTGCTATGGTGGCATTCCAGAACGCCCTGAGGCCCGGCCCTTTCGCCCAATCATTAGCCAAAATGCCTCCGAGCGCGTTCACGGACATATTGGGCCGGGCCACGAAGTACATAAATGCCGAAGAGGTCATGCAGGCTAAGAGGGCGGAGCATGTGGAGAAGAAGGATAAAAAGAAGCATCCCGAGGAAAGGAGGAGTGACGACCGAAGGGAAAAACATCGCCCTCGGTGGGATTCGGCGGGTTTCACTCCTCTGAACGCCCCGAGGGCAGAAATCCTGGCTACTATTGAGGGAAAAGATTATTTGAAAAAGCCTCGACCGATGAAGGCACCATCTGACAAAAGGAACAGAAGTAAATATTGCCGATTCCACCGAGATCATGGTCATGACACGGAGGAGTGTCACCAATTAAAGGAGGAGATTCAGGAACTTATCAATCGGGGTTTCCTGAGGAGCTACGTGGCAAAAACAGGTGATTCTCAGGGGAGAAAGGATCGACGGTCGCGATCAAGAAGCCCCCCCAAGAGAGACCGCGCGGAGGATCGAAATCGGGCCCAGCGGGAGAGATCACATCGAAGAGAAGATGATCATCCTCAGCCTCCGATATTCCACACACTCGCGGCTGGGGAGGTCCCAGTTATGAAGGACGAAAAAAGTAATGCGACCCGGCTGAAAAGATCGAGGAACGTGGATCCAATCTCTTTTTCAGATAGCGACCTCCCGGGGTACCCGACTCGAAATGACCCACTGGTGATAACAGCTGAACTCGGGAAGTGGGAACTTCGGCGGATCCTTGTGGATCCAGGAAGCTCTTCAGAAATCTTGTATCGGCAAGCCTTCTTAGGCATGGGGTATGAAATGACACAGTTAAGGGCAGCGAGGGTCCCTTTGGTGGGATTTGATGGTGAAGCCGTATATTCAGAAGGGATTATTCAACTCCCGTTGACGGTAGGGAGAGGTTCCCGAACTTCTCGTGTTATGCTAGATATCCTGGTAGCAGACGTGCCTTCGGCTTACAACATGATTCTAGGAAGATCGGGTCTCAATGCCCTTCGAGCCATCCCAAGCACATATCATATGATGATGAAGTTTCCCACGGATAGGGGGACGGGCGAAGTGCGGGGAGATTTGCGCTTGGCCCGTGAATGTTACATAGCCTCTATAGGCATGGCGAAGAGTAAAGAAGCAGGGTTGCAGAAGGATGCTGACCCCCCGAAGGAGGTCAGTTTTCTACTAGAAGGACCTGAAGATCCCAAAACAGCGGAGCTGGTGGATGAATTGGAAGAAATACCTCTGGAAGAAAATTGCCCAAGTCGATGTGTAAGAGTGAGTATGGAGTTAAAAGATCCGCTAAGGAGTCGAATAATATCACTCCTTAGACAGTATGCAGATATCTTCGCGTGGACAGCCCGGGATATGCCAGGAGTAAATCCAGAAGTAATGATATGAAAATACTGTTTCAAAATTCTACCTGATCTCAGTCTCATATACAATGCACAAACAAAAATAAAGTAAAAGAGAAATAGAGTTACCGATTTTATCAAGAGATGCTTATTCTTTTTTATTTTTTTTTTATTTTTTTCTTTTTGTTTTTGCCTTAATCTCCCCGGCAACGGCGCCAAAATTTGACTGCACTCTCACCCTGCAATTAAAACACAATAAAAACAAATCATAATAAAACTTTTATATTTTTTTTATTTTAGTGAGAGGTTTATACTCGCCAGTGTACGAGTGCAGTTGTAGTCCAAATTTAAATTTATATTTTCTGGATGAATCCAGGTCGTCCACTGAGAGATTTATTTATGACAAAAGAAAAAGAATGTCACACACACGCACACGCATTTGAACAAATTGACAACAAGATTTTTTATGGTTTTGTTTTTAGACAACAGATACTAGAAAATAAAGTAAAACATTAAACGTAAAAATATGAATTTGGATAGTGCTTGAGTTAAGACAATTTCAGTACCAACCCGTTGATTCCCAAATTTTAGCATATAAGATTAGCAACATTAATTTAATTTCAGATATGAGGGTTTGTTATTAAATGCAATTAGAGATGATGATAGTTCTAGGTTAAGCAATCCCCATACATGATATGCGGGATTCTAATTTAAGCAACTACCATAAATCCAATTACAATTAATATACAAAACAACTAAATTAATCATCCGGGTTTGGGTATGATAGCGTTTCCAGTTCTAGTAACTCTTATACATGGCATGAAAGCTCTAAGTTAGGCTTACGCTCCAATCCAAACCTAGTGATTTTTTAATAATTAATACACACTCATACTGAAATTTAAATTAATGTTACTTATTTAAAGCGCAACTTTCTTTGGGAATCATTGGCATTGGACACTGTCCTTGCCTTAACCCAAGATTAGATTTAACTACTCATTTTTATTTGAAAGTTAATTGACAGAAATTTAAATGACGTAATTTAAATAACAGAATTTAAATGACAAGAAATTTAAAAGCATAAACTAACCGGCCATTTAGGCGGTGGATAATTAAATGACAAGAATTAAAATTGCAGAAATTTAAAGGCATAAACTAACCGGCCATTTAGGCGGTGAATAATTAAATGACAAGAATTAAAATTACAGAAATTTAAAGGCACAAATTAACCGGCCATTTAGGCGGTGAATAATAAAGTAATAATAAATGACATAAGAATTTAAAAGAAGAAAGAAAAAAAAGTAAGATTATAAGAGAAAGTACTAAAGAAAATGAAAAAGAACAAGAACAATTCTCAAAAAGAGAATTATAAGGAAACAACTAAACTTTTATTCAAAAATAATAATCACACTTACAAATGCAATCAAGTGAGCTATTTATAGGCCACAAGATGCAATACAAACCACACAATTTCAATTATTCAATTAGACATAATTATATCTAATGGGCACTCACACACTTAAAGTTAAATGGATTTTAGCTATAATACACACCTAATATTAAATGGATTTTAGCTAAAATACATACCTAATAAAGCACTCATAAAGTTAAATGGATTTTAGCTATAATATCCACCTAATAGTTAAATGGATTTTAGCTAAAAAACACACCTAATAAAACTCTCACATAAAAAATAAAAATAGATTTCTATAAATTGGTTTTTAATCTTCATTAGGATTAAAAATAATCCTTGGGCCTTCTCTAAATAATATTTTCCATGGGTTGCTCAAATTGGGCCTTAATTCTTCATGGGCTTGAATTCTTCATGGACTTTAATTTTTCATGGGTTTGATTTCTCCATGGCTTTGATTTCTCCATGGCTTTGATTTCTTCATGGACTTGAATTCTTCATGGGCTTGAATTCTTCATGCCTAAAAAAAAAAATAAAAATAAAAATAATTTAATGTTATTAATAAATTATATATTATATATATGTATTACACATGGCACATATATATATATTAGATTATATTATATATATATTACATACATGCATATAATGATATATATGTATTATATATAATTTTATATATTATTATTATTTACTTTAGAACTTCATTTCATTCATCTTTCAATTTAAATTTACATATAACCATAAAATATATATTAATATCTAATTTAAACCATATTTAAGATCGAAAGAAGGGTATAATTATAACAAAATTTTTACAAAATTAACCACTAATCAGTATAGACATCCTGGGACCTTTTCCCCCAGCAGCTGGACAGGTCAAGTATATCATGGCTGCTATCGATTACTTCACAAAGTGGGTTGAAGCTGAAGCAGTGGCCTCTATTACTTCTCGGCGGGTGAAACAATTTCTATGGAAAAATGTAGTCTGTCGCTTCGGAGTTCCTCGGGTGCTGATCTTAGACAACGGCACTCAATTTTCTGACCGGTCCGTTCGGGAATGGTGCCAGGAGTTGGGAATCAAGCAACAATTCACTTCGGTAGCTCACCCCCAAGCTAATGGCCAAATCGAACTCGCTAACAGAACTCTGTTGCGCGGTTTAAAAACAAGAGTAGATAAGGCGAAGGGTAGCTGGGTAGAAGAACTGTCGAGCATTCTGTGGTCTTACCGAACTACGGCGAAGGTCTCCACGGGAGAGACTCCTTTCAGTTTATGCTACGGCTCGGAAGCATTAATCCCAGTTGAAATTGGAGTGCCTACGCTACGAGTAGAGCTGTTCGACCCTGAATCCAATGAGCAGAGTTTGAAGGACAACCTAGACTTCCTTGATGAATTTCGTGATCAGGCGAGGATTCGACAAGCTGCTTATAATCAGCGCATAGAGAGATACTACAATCGACGAGTAAGAACACGAAACTTTCTACCAGGAGATTTAGTATTAAGGCGAGCAGACGTTCAGGGAGCCCGAGAAACAGATAAGTTAACACCAAATTGGGAAGGTCCTTACAAAGTAACAGAAGTCCTCAGCCCGGGGGCATACAAACTACAGACCCTCGAGGGTACGACGGTGAAAAATGCATGGAACGTGCAGAACTTGAGGAAGTTCTATCAGTGATAGCTCTTTATTATCTTCATATGATCTGTTAGTAATAATTTTACATTATATGTCTTGGCATCTTTTCTTTTTATTGCTTTGCGTATGCTATCCAGGAATAAATTCATTTTTTCTCCTATGTGTAAAAACTCATCATTTCCAAAGATCTGGGAAGGCACATCAGCGCAAAGGGAAAGAATTGACATACCTTCAACGGGGCTAGACCCCTCAACTATAACGAAGGGTCAAATATGATCCTCGGGGGGCCCGAATCCCCGACGAAAGCAAAGGATCAGATATGATCCTCGGGGGGCCCGAACCCCCGACGAAAGCAAAGGATCAGATATGATCCTCGGGGGGCCCGAACCCCCGACGAAAACAAAGGATCAGATATGATCCTCGGGGGGCCCGAACCCCCGACAAAAACAAAGGATCAGATGTGATCCTCGGGGGGTCCAAACCCCCGACAAAAACAAAGGATCAAATATGATCCTCGGGAGGCCCGAACCTCCATCAAAAGCAAAGGATCAGATGTGATCCTTGGAGGGTCCGAACCCCCGGAAAAGGCTTAAGATTGCGAGGATCAGGCGCGATCCTTGGGGGGCCGGAGCCGAACCCCTTTGAGCAAGCGACGAAGACCAAGTCTTGCGATGAGCAGGAGCGGTAAAAAAAAAAAAAAAAAAAAAAAAAGGGAAGAATCAAGCCTGATCCCAAGCGGCCTTCTTTTTCTTGTTTTTCAAAAGAAAATTATGTGAAAAATCTAAACACTTGTATTATTACAACAACAGGTTTTAATACAAAAAATGTCTACTCTAAAGAAGACAAGGCGGCGACAACATCGAAGGGGATGGAGTCTACATCCAGGTTTGGGAAGCGCTCTTTGATGAGTTTTCTCATATGCTCAAACCCACCCCGAAGAACTCCTTCCAATTCCGCGGCATAAGCTTCAGAGCTTCGGAAATCCTCGCGACCATTCTGAAAAGCCACTTGGGCATCCTTGAGGGCAGATTGAAGTTGGGCATGAGCGGTACGAAGGTCTTCTTTGCACCGGGAATAAGACTCCAACGCTTCGACCTGTCCCTTCTTGGCCTCCTTCAGCTCTAGAGTAAGTCTTTTTATATCCTCCTGAAGCTGGCGATTAACAACCTTAGTGGAATCCAGCTCCTCCCCAAGTCGGGAATTGGCCTGATTAGCCTCAAGCATGTTCTTCTGGACCAACTCCAAATCCTCGCGAACTTGAGCTTCGGCTTCGTTGGCAAGTCGGGCATCTTCTTGCGCCAGCTCCACAGACTTGGTTAAAATATGAACACGGTGCTCGAGACCCGACAGTTGGGAAGAAAGAGATTCCAACCCCCGAAGCCTTTCCACTTCAGACTCCAGGGAGATGATCCGGGTTTGAAGTTCGGATTCTCGTCGAGAGACCAGACCTTGGAACTCCGTAAGGTTCTGAGGAAGTAAAAACAGAGTATAGATTAAGACCTACTCGCATAGAAAAAGCGAAAAGTCAAAAGAAGAAGGAGTACGGTCGCACCCTTAGAATTTCAGCGCAATAGTCGATTTCGTTCGGAGTTCGTAGAGTCTCCGGTAAGACTAAAGCCGTTGAAGGAGCATTGGTGGCTTCAGGAGCCGAAGGCTCGGAGGGAGCAGCAGCTGGGGAGGCGGCTCCCATCCTGCGACGCTTCGTCCGGCGCGCTAAAATTTCCTTCGTCGACAACACCGAAGCCTCCTCCAGCGAAGCCTCTCCCGTCAGCTCCGAATGCCCCGCTGGTGCCAATGGCGTTAAAATTCGTTTAAAAATCGAACTGATAGGGATGCTGGGAGGCGTAGCACTGGACTCCGTACCTACCATGGTTTGCCTTTTCTGGGCCTCTGCGCGAGCTACAGCAAGCACCTGAGCGATGGTCGCCGAATCGTCTTCGGGAGAGATCGGCAAGCGCGCAGGCATGGTGGAGGCTTCTCGCCGCGCGGTCGGAGAGTCTCTGGTTTGAGAAAGGAGAAGCGGGGAAGATGGGTCCCCCGAACGGGAAGATGGGTCCCCCGAACCCCCAGCAATGCTCCCCTTGGAAGCCTCTTGGAAGGTCCCGGGGTCTTCCTCCACCGCTCTTCGCGACCTGGACGGTAATGAGTTCTTCTTGTTACTCTTCTTGCTCTTTGGAATTCGCTCGGGAGGCGCAGTCCTCTCCAACACCCTCTGGTTGCCGGAAGGTGCCGAAGGGCCCTTACTCCCAGGGAAGTCCAAAATCATTCCTTTGGTTATAGCAGAATAAGATATTTCCCAGACCTCTTCAACTAAGAAAGAGATAACAACGAAAATCAAATACAGACAAAGGAAAAAGAGAGAGTAAAAGAAAAAGATGAAGGAAAAAGAGCTCACAGTTCTCGCCGTCCAAACCCGCTTGGGAAAGGCTGGGATTGGAGAGCCATCCTTCTTCCCAGTTCCGATTGTTCTTCATAAGTCGGCAGGCGAAATCTTCAATGGTCTCGACACTCGAACGTTTGTGCTTAGTGTCCAGAGTCCACTCGTTACTGACAGACCAGATCTCTTGAGAAGAGCCGGATGGCCTGGGGCGGACGAAGACAAAACGCTCCTTCCAATCATCAGAATCTTTCGACCCGCCGGATTGCATGAGAGTCGAGGCAGAAATCTCAAGATTGGAGTATCCCTTGCAGGCGAGAAGACGGCTATCTTTCACGATCCGAGGGGAGATGGAGATCCACCCTCCGGGGTCGCGGTTGGTCGTGAAGAAATAGTCGAAGAGGTCTCCAGTTGGCTCAATTTTGCCAGAATGACAAATAAGGAGGAACCCCATCAAGTATTGCCATCCGAAGGGAGACAGTTGGGCGGGAGCGATAGTAAGATGTTGAAGTAAGGTCATCACTCTTCTCCGGGGAGGGAGCCGAAAGCCCCTGTCAAAAGCACACTTATAAATGCAAAGGCGGCTGGCGACGGGATGACATGCTCGTAGATGGCTGTTGAACTCTACCTCCCACTCTTCGGGGACGTTGTACTTTTCTCTGAACTGTTGACATTCCGCTTGGCTCATCCATTGACATGGAATCGACGCAGCAGGATGTTTTTCCCACTCAATAAGCTCTGCACCGGCGGGATTAAACCTCCCAGAACCAATTATCGCCATGGTAAAGAGCTAGAAGAAAGAGAGGTGGAAGAGGTGGAAAACGCTTGCGGGCACAAGAAAAGCTAAAACTGAAGGAAAGTCGCACGGAAAGAGAAGTAGAGGGACTGAAGGGTTCCCATTTTAAAAGATCAAACTGCGGGGATAAGAGACCAAAGGACGAGCAATAATGAGCATTGATCATCCCGCACTGACAGAGCTCGAAAGACGAAAAGGCCTCGGACAGCGCATAGGGAAGGGATACCGCCGTCAAAACCGATTGATTTTCGCGTCTGCCAGACGCGCAAAAAAAAAAAAAAAAAAGGGAGTTAAAGTGAAGAGCCTCAGGGGCCTTACTACTCCTCGGGCCCTTCAAGCCGAAGAGCTCAAGGAGTGGGGGGGCAAGTGATGAGGAGAACGCCCTCGGTCCCATAATTACGCCAAGACGAATACCTAACGGCGGTCAAAAGATACACAGCAGACAAGCATCGCCACGTCAATCAGATAAGCACTCAATAGAGAAACCCCCGAGACCTCAGGAACAGGCTAACCCACCGAAGATCACGGAGGCAACAGTTATCCCGAACTCCTCGGAGACGGAGGCTATCGCGAAACCCTTATCGGGAAAGTCCCGAAGAAGGCGGAAGGAAGATCCCGAAGATCCCTCATGATCCCTATCCCGAAAAAAGGTAAGAGAAGAAGGTGGGGGATTCTTCTTAATTTTCATCAATTAACATAGTTTAAAAGGGACAAGGAACCCTAGATCAAAGAACTAACTTGATCATCGGAGATCGACCGGGGAGCAAGCCCCGTCTCCATTGCAGGTACATTCAGAGAGGCAAGAAGGGAACGTGCGGCTACCACTTCCGAAAATCCTTCATCAAAAGTAATTTTATATTTTAATTTATTTCTTCTCTACAACACAAAAGTTTTACTTAAATATTTTTTTTTGGGGGGCTAGTTTAATACTTACATGGGGCGCTTCTTCTTGCTAATATAGTAAATGGGCTGTCTTGGCCATTTTGAAAAATGTTCAATGATTGATTTGATAAAAAATAAAATTTAAAAGGTGTTTAGAGATCGATTGGGTGAAACATAAAGTTCGGGGTATGCTAAATGCAAAAAATTCTTTGCACCCATGTGAAAAATAAAATTATTTTAGATAAAATTACTCTAATTAACATTTAATTTATTATTCATATCTAATTCATATTCTATCCCTTCATAATTTGGGGGTGTTTAGAATTCAACCTAAATTAAAATATGTCAAGTGAATTAGAATTCGCTTTTTGATTCTAATAATAGAAAAATTGACTTTTATTTTGGGATGACTGTTCTTGCACAACTCTCGATGGTAGTGTTCTCAATTACGTTAAAGGAGATAAATCGCATATTGAATCTTTGACCCTTGCGTAAGGCAATGATCAAATTCACAACTCATCGAATTAACACCAATATATTATTTATCTAATCGCTTGATCTATGTCCTGAGGGCAAATTGACTTTCATCTTATTCGATTCGATCCCCATCTAAGACCTAAAATTAGTTAGAGTTATAAAATTAAATATAAATAATAATAAATTTTAACAATAATTAAAATAAAAAAGCAATTCATAATTTACTTATTTGTTGTCCATTATATACGATCTATTTTTTCTCTTCTTCACAATTTACTTAGAGTGCGTTTGTTAGGGGATAAAAAATGAGGGTGAAATTTATTTTTTATTCAAATTCTAAAAAATTCCATTAGACAGTTCTAAGAAATGAATTTGCATAAATTTTCTATTTTACCCTTATTTTGGAAAATATCTGTAGGCACCCCCGCCCGGATATCCCAATCGCCTGGTCTATCCGAACCGCCCGGTCTATCCCCGCCCGGATATCCCAACCGCCCGGTCTATCCGAACGAGAACGCCTACATAAGAGAAGAGAAACAAACACAAGACAAAAATACCCTGGCATGCATACATATGAAAAATACAACAGCGGAAGCAAAACAATAGACATGCACGCCTACAAGTACCCTGCTGGAACAGCAGTCAAGGAGTATATAAAAATATACAGACACCTGTGCCAACGATAAATGATACAAGGAACAACCGGGCACAGTAAAAAATGAGAGTCAGAACTCCTAACAAAACATCAGAGAAAACGGGGGCAGCTAACTGTACACCCTACCGACACGGCTGGCTGCTAGGTGGCACGGTCCTCGCCCTCGACTTTAGCCTTACCCTTACCTGGAATGATGGAAAGCAAGGTGAGTCGCAAGACTCAGCAAGTTTATATAATAAGGAAGGCTGTAAACGAAACAGAAGAGAAGATCACCCCAAATATAAACCCACATGTACACACAAGTCATGTGACGCAACAACGCAACAGTGCCGCATAATAAAACATATACCGGTCCTTGGGGCCCACATAGAACACCTGGCACCCAAGTCCCATACCAACCTGCCGCTGCCCTGAAAGGCAACATAAATCACCACAAACCTGTGCGCACTGTCCCGGGTCGGTACTCCCGTCACCCGTATCCCTGCCGGTACTCCCGACAACCGAGCCAAAGGCTCCCTCGGAACGGTACTCCCGTCCGAGAACTAATAACTACCAGTAACCATGCAATGCATATAAAATGCAAGGCGTAATGAGCACCAACGTGATACAAGGCGCCCATACATCCAGGCATCAAGCCATGCTCCGCCCACGTAGTAAATCACACGCGATGCATATGCTCGTGCTGGATGCAACCTGACCAATCTAAAATGTCTGTGATCAAGCATAACCAAATCATGATGATCCCATCATGCAGCCCGAACCCATGTGCATACCAAACCATGCAACAAAAATGAAATAATCAGGCATGCTATAATCACATAACGATAGAGTAGGTTAGCAGTGCCTAACACCGGTCAGCGGTTAGTGACTAGGAGAGACCATCTGACGGCCTAAAATAGACCATACAACAGTTTCACCGTCACCGAACGACTAACCCTTGCCCCTACTGCCCAACCGCTCTAGCCAATAAATAACCGAAAATCCATAATAATACCCGACAGCTAAGAACCTAGCCCCGGGTGAGTACGATATCATTCCCATAGGATTGGGGGTGATACAAACCCCCGTAGGCAACCAACGATTAATACCCTCGAAACCAGGTTAATAAATTAAATTATTAAACACACCGTTTAAATTCCATAATTTATTAACAGCCAAATCTAACGAAGGGAGGCCAAATAAATTGACATCGAAAGAATCGACAATGAGGGTATATAGAACTTGCCTTTCCGGAGATAACCTTAGGCTCAATTTGACCAAACACGATCAAAGTTATACAAACTGCAATATTCCAATTATAGACAAAATTAATAAAATTGGGCCCCAAATGAAATTTCAACCGCAGAAAATATTAATTACTAGTTTAATTACATACCTGGATAATTAAATCAGAGATTAAACGGAGTTTAATCCGATTTTTGAAGCCCCAAAATTCTCAGATTTACGTCGCACGCACTGCTGTTTTTTTCTGAAATTTTTGCTGCTGAATTCCACTCAAAACACGCCCGAAATCAGGCTAAATCTCGCGCAAAAAGGGGGTAAGGGGGCGGCGCCACGTGGCAGCGCTGGAGCGGCTGCTGGGGAGGCCACCGCCTCCTTCAAAACGACGTCGTTTCGACGTCCTTGGGTTGATTAAATCAGCCCAAAAATCCACCCCTCGCGCACGCCTGCCCGCGGACTCGAAGCCGCGTCCACCGGCTGGCCGCCTCGCGCACGAACCGCCCGCGCCCACGTTCACATCTAACCTATATATGTTTTAAGTTATATTTAATGTGACTTTTCCCTCTTCTGCGATTCATGCCAGCACCCCACAACTTCCATTAATCACACAATCACCCCCTATAATAATTACAGAAATGCTCGAACTTTCTAAAAATCACACAACTCGATTTATTTTAATTTTTTTTTTAAAATCCCAGAAATTCCTAAAATAACACAATTAATTATCCTAACTTCTTATTTCCATAAAATCATATAATTAAATTTTTATTTAATCCCAACAACTTATTTTAATAATTCTTTTAAATCCAATTACCCCAAAATTAATTTAATTACCATATACGGGCGTTACAAATCCTCCCCCCCTAAAAAGAATTTCGTCCTCGAAATTCGTACCTGGCTAGGCAAACAACTGAGGATGAAGTCGCCTCATCTCCTCCTCTAGCTCCCAAGTAGCCTCCTCAGGGGTATGTCGCTGCCACTGGACCTTCACATAGGGAATCGTACGGTTACGGAGCACTTTTTCTTTCTGATCCACAATGCTAGCAGGCAACTCGGTATATGACGCATCCTCTTGCACCACGAGCGGATGGTAGTCAATTACATGCCCGGGATCTGCCACATACTTACGAAGCATAGAAACATGAAAGACATCATGTACGTGGGCTAACTGAGGGGGTAAGCTAATCGATAAGCCAACGGTCCGACTCGCTCAAATATCTCAAACGGTCCCACATAACACCCCTCATCGGCATAACCCGAAGAAAAACATGATCACCCACCTCAAACTCCAAATCCCGGCGTCGTCTGTCAGCATAACTCTTTTGACGGTCCTGAGCTGCCTTCATCCTAGCCCGAATCAACTGGATCTTCTCTGATGTCTGCTCTACCAACTCCGGTCCAAGCAATGCTCGCTCCCCAATCTCGGTCCAACAAATCGGTGATCTACATGGTCGCCCGTACAACGCCTCAAATGGTGCCATCCCAATACTGGCCTGGAAGCTATTATTATAGGCAAACTCCACTAACGTCAAATGATCATCCCAGCTCCCATAGAAATCCAATACACAGGCACGGAGCATATCTTCCAAAGTCCGTATGGTCCGCTCCGACTGCCCGTCAGTCTGAGGATGGAAAGCTGTACTAAAAGTCAACTGGGTCACCATAGCACTCTGCAATGCCTCCCAAAATCGTGAGGTAAATCGAGGATCCCTGTCTGACACAATGCTAGCTGGGACTCCGTGCAGTCTCACCACCTCATCAATGTATAGCTTGGCTAGTCGATGAATAGGATAGGTCTTCTTGACAGGTAAGAAGTGCGCTGATTTAGTCAACCGATCAATAATTACCCATATCGAGTCGTACCCCCGGCTGGATCGTGGCAATCCTGAGACAAAATCCATAGCTATGCGCTCCCATTTCCACTCCGGCACAGATAAAGGTCGTAATAATCCCGCAGGCCTCTGGTGCTCAGCTTTGACTTGCTGGCACACTAAACATCGGGATACAAACTCTGCTACGCTCCTCTTCATGCCGCTCCACCAATATTGGCGCCGTAAGCCCTGATACATCTTCGTCGCCCCAGGGTGGATAGTATAGGGAGAACGATGAGCTTCCTCTAGGATCCTCTGCCTAATATCACTGTCACTCGGCACGCAAATCCGCTCACGAAACAATAGCAAACCATCGTCCCTCTGGTTGTACCCTAATGGCCCAAATCTCTCCATATCAGCCATAATCGTGTCAAGCTCCACATCCTGTCGCTGTCGATCGCGAATCTGATCCTCAAGATCTGAATGGATACTCATGGCAGCACAATAGAGTGTAGGATTATCTGATGCCATAGAGATAGTAAGATCGCTCATCTGCTCCAGTAAGAACCACTCCTGCACCATCATAGCTGCAACTGATGCTCCACGGCGACTCAGTGCATCTGCTACCACATTGGCTTTACTTGGGTGATAGAGGATCTCGCAATCATAGTCCTTAAGCAGCTCCAACCAACGGCGTTGTCTCATATTAAGTTCCTTCTGAGAAAATAAATACTTGAGACTCTTGTGATCTGTATATATCTGGACTCTCTCACCATAAAGATAATGCCTCCAAATCTTCAAAGCAAACACTACGGCCGCTAACTCCAGATCATGTGTAGGGTAATTCTCCTCGTGCCTCTTCAACTGTCTGGATGCATAAGCATTCACTCGGCCGTCCTGCATCAAAACACATCCCAACCCTGCATACGAGGCATCACTATATACAGTAAATAACTCACCACACCTGGATATTGTCAGTACTGGCGCCGAAGTCAAACGCCGCTTCAACTCCTGGAAAGACCTCTCACAAGACTCGTCCCAAATAAATCTGACGCCTTTCCTCGTCAACTTCGTCATGGGTGATGCAAGCCGTGCAAAGCCTTCTATGAATCGTCGATAATAACCGGCAAGGCCAAGAAAACTCCGAATCTCCGTCACTGTCATCGGTTTCGGCCAATTCATCACGGCTTTAGTCTTTTCTGGGTCTACTGAGATACCCTCACCTGAGACCACGTGTCCCAAGAATACCACTCGGGTCTGCCAAAACTCACATTTCGAAAACTTGGCATATAACTGCTCCTCTCTGAGCTTCTGCAAAACCACGCTCAGATGTACCTCGTGTATCTCAGGGCTCGGTGAGTAAATTAGGATGTCATCAATGAAAACTATGACAAAAGAGTCCAAATATTCCTTGAATACTCTATTCATCAGATCCATAAATACTGCAGGTGCATTGGTCAGCCCAAATGGCATGACCACAAACTCATAATGGCCGTAACGTGTACGAAATGCGGTCTTCGCAATATTCTCATCTCTGACTCGCACCTGATGATAACCTGACCGCAAATCTATTTTGGAAAACACTGATGCACCACGCAATTGATCTAGTAAATCATCCACACGGGGTAAGGGGTACTTATTCTTAATTGTTACCTGATTAAGCTGCCGGTAGTCTATACACAGTCGCATAGACCCATCTTTCTTACACACAAATAATACTGGAGCCCCCCATGGCGATGTGCTCGGTCGAATAAACCCCCTCTCCAAAAGATCTTGCAACTGCACCTTGAGTTCTTTTAATTCATTAGCAGCCATACGGTAAGGAGTCTTGGAAATAGGCTACGTACCTGACAACAGATCGACTGCAAAATCAATCTCCCGGTGCGGCGGTAGTCCCGACAACTCAGCTGGGAACACATCTGGAAAGTCTCGCACCACAGGATAGGCAGCCAACTCCTTCTTCTCCCCAGCTATCACGGTTACAAATGCAAAATAAGCTTCACACCCACGTCGTATAAGCCTCTCGGTGTGCATAACCGATATCATCGGCGTAGTCACCACAGGCTTTACACCCCGGTATGTAACAACTGGTCTCCCCGGATGCTCAAATGAAATTACCTTCCGACGACAATCAACTCGAGCATAGTGCCGTGAGAGCCAATCCATACCCAACAGTAAATCAAAATCCTGAATCGCCAAAACAATAAGATCTCCTAAAAATACCTGGTCATGAATCCCTATCTCGCAATCCCTGACCATCTCACTTCCCAACAATACCATCCCTCCCGGTGTCGAAACAAATAAATCATATGGTAAGGGGTCACACGGGATTGGGATCTTATGCAACAAATGGGGTGCTATAAAAGAGTGAGTAGAACTTGTATCAAATAAAGCACGTACATCGTGGCCATGAAGAGAAAGTATACCTTGTACCGTATCACTGCCCTCAGCTGCCTCGGCGGCTGTCACCGCAAACGCCTTCCCTTGCATCTGTACTCTCTCTGTAGGCCCTGGGCACTGTGCTGCTGGAAGGGGTAGTGGTGCTCCTGGACCCGGTGCCCTAGGTGTAAACTGTCTCTGAGCTGGTCTGGGTCCCACACCTCCCGTCCGTGGCCCTCCAATCTGTGGTGGCTGGGTGCACACGTTCGAACGATGGCCCCTCTATCCACAACGAAAGCAAATGACATCCTGCCCTGTGGCCGGTGTAGCTGGTGGGGCCGGTGTAGCTGGTCTGGGCCCTTGTGGACAGTCCCTCTTCAAATGTCCCGGTTGACCACAACGATAACACACGTCCCGACGAACATCCCGGTACTGACCCTGGTGTCTCTGTCCGCACTGTCGGCACTATGGAAGCCCAAAACTCTTACTGCCCGCATCCCACTTCCTTTTCTTACTGCTACTCCCAGCGCCCTTCATGACTGACTGATCTGATCGTGCCTCCAATCGGTCCCGCTCCACTGCGTGGGCCCGCTGTACAACCGTAGGAAAGTCGGGTGCCTCGATACCAGCCATGACGTGACGAATCTCTGGTCGTAGCCCCCTCTGAAACTTGCTGACTCTGCGAGACTCAGGGGTCACTAACTCTGGAGCATAACGAGATAACGCCACAAAATCAGTCTCGTACTGTGTGACTGTCTTGCTTCCTTGATGTAAGTCAACAAACTCGAACACCTTCTGCTCTCTAACCCAAGCCGGTATATAAGTCTCATTGAATGCCGCGACAAACTGTGCCCATGTCGGGCTTCCATCACCATATCGCTGTCTGGTGGTCTCCCACCATCGTTCGGCGTCTCCGCGCAACAAGAAGGTCCCCAGTCGAACTCTATGGGCCTCTGCACAGCCTATAGATCGTAGATGTTTCTCCACAGCCAATAGCCAATCCTCGGCCTCTGTCGTGTCGGCACCTCCACTAAACTCTGGTGGACGTAGGGCCATAAAGTCTTTAAGTAATGCGGCACCAGAACTGTCCCCTGCTCCCGGTGTACCTGAATGTGACGCCTGGGCCGTAGCGGTCCTACCATCGCGACTGCGCTCCTGACGTAACTGAGATGCCGCCAGTACGTCCACGGCCCGTAGAAGACCTGCCAATGTCTCCTGCATGTCCGGAGGCCCTGGCTGTCTCTCATCTCCTGTATCTGTCGCCCGTACCTCAGGAGTAGGAACAAGGTGCCCTCTACCTCGCATCGGTGGTCTACCACGACCTCGTCCACGACGTGCGTCCATGAGTCCTACATAACCAAAATTAATTAGAACGCATTTCGAAATTAAGGACACGACCTGACACTCTAACTCTACCTAACAGCCTTGGTGTACAGTTACTTGTCCCCCAAATTGACTCAATGACGCTCTGATACCAACATTGTAGGCACCCCTGCCCGGATATCCCAACCGCCCGGTCTATCCGAACGAGAGCGCCTACATAAGAGAAGAGAAACAAACACAAGACAAAAATACCCTGGCATGCATACATATGAAAAATACAACAGCGGAAGCAAAACAATAGACATGCACGCCTACAAGTACCCTGCTGGAACAGCAGTCAAGGAGTATATAAAAATATACAGACACCTGTGCCAACGATAAATGATACAAGGAACAACCGGGCACAGTCAAAAATGAGAGTCAGAACTCCTAACAAAACATCAGAGAAAACGAGGGCAGCTAACTGTACACCCTACCGACACGGCTGGCTGCTAGGTGGCACGGTCCTCGCCCTCGACTTTAGCCTTACCCTTACCTGGAATGATGGAAAGCAAGGTGAGTCGCAAGACTCAGCAAGTTTATATAATAAGGAAGGCTGTAAACGAAACAGAAGAGAAGATCACCCCAAATATAAACCCACATGTACACACAAGTCATGTGACGCAACAACGCAACAGTGCCGCATAATAAAACATATACCGGTCCTTGGGGCCCACATAGAACACCTGGCACCCAAGTCCCATACCAACCTGCCGCTGCCCTGAAAGGCAACATAAATCACCACAAACCTGTGCGCACTGTCCCGGGTCGGTACTCCCGTCACCCGTATCCTTGCCGGTACTCCTGACAGCCGAGCCAAAGGCTCCCTCGGAACGGTACTCCCGTCCGAGAACTAATAACTACCAGTAACCATGCAATGCATATAAAATGCAAGGCGTAATGAGCACCAACGTGATACAAGGCGCCCATACATCCAGGCATCAAGCCATACTCCGCCCACGTAGTAAATCACACGCGATGCATATGCTCGTGCTGGATGCAACCTGACCAATCTAAAATGTCCGTGATCAAGCATAACCAAATCATGATGATCCCATCATGCAGCCCGAACCCATGTGCATACCAAACCATGCAACAAAAATGAAATAATCAGGCATGCTATAATCACATAACGGTAGAGTAGGTTAGCAGTGCCTGACACCGGTCAGCGGTTAGTGACTAGGAGAGACCATCTGACGGCCTAAAATAGACCATACAACAGTTTCACCGTCACCGAACGGCTAACCCTTGCCCCCACTGCCCAACCGCTCTAGCCAATAAATAACCGAAAATCCATAATAATACCCGACAGCTAAGAACCTAGCCCCGGGTGAGTACGATATCATTCCCATAGGATTGGGGGTGATACAAACCCCCGTAGGCAACCAACGATTAATACCCTCGAAACCAGGTTAATAAATTAAATTATTAAACACACCGTTTAAATTCCATAATTTATTAACAGCCAAATCTAATGAAGGGAGGCCAAATAAATTGACATCGAAAGAATCGACAATGAGGGTATATAGAACTTGCCTTTCCGGAGATAACCTTAGGCTCAATTTGACCAAACACGGTCAAAGTTATACAAACTACAATATTCCAATTATAGACAAAATTAATAAAATTGGGCCCAAATGAAATTTCAACCGCAGAAAATATTAATTACTAGTTTAATTACATACCTGGATAATTAAATAAGAGATTAAACGGAGTTTAATCTGATTTTTGAAGCCCCAAAATTCTCAGATTTACGTGCGCGCACGCACTGCTGTTTTTTTTCTGAAATTTTTGCTGCTGAATTCCACTCAAAACACGCCCGAAATCGGGCTAAATCTCGCGCAAAAAGGGGGCAAGGGGGCGGCGCCACGTGGCAGCGCTGGAGCGGCTGCTGGGGAGGCCACCGCCTCCTTCAAAACGACGTCGTTTCGACGTCCTTGGGTTGATTAAATCAGCCCAAAAATCCACCCCTCGCGCACGCCTGCCCGCGGACTCGAAGCCGCGTCCACCGGCTGGCCGCCTCGCGCACGAACTGCCCGCGCCCACGTTCACATCTAACCTATATATGTTTTAAGTTATATTTAATGTGACTTTTCCCTCTTCTGCGATTCATGCCAGCACCCCACAACTTCCATTAATCACACAATCACCCCCTATAATAATTACAGAAATGCCCGAACTTTCTAAAAATCACACAACTCGATTTATTTTAATTTTTTTTTAAAATCCCAGAAATTCCTAAAATAACACAATTAATTATCCTAACTTCTTATTTCCATAAAATCATATAATTAAATTTTTATTTAATCCCAACAACTTATTTTAATAATTTTTTTAAATTCAATTATCTTAAAATTAATTTAATTACCATATACGGGCGTTACAATATCTCTCTCTTTGCTAGATTTCAACTGTGGGCAAAATCTAATCATGAATTTGTGAGAAAGAGACCATCTCTCTTTTAAGTATTCTTTTACAACGGATTATATAATTTTTAAAAATTTATTGTAAAAACGAAAAAAAAATCCTTAGATTATGGGGCACAATGCTCTGCTCTCTTCTTTGCAGCAACTATCTCATCTACCACAGATTTCCATGGCTGCCTTGCTCCTGTCGATGTCGCCTTCAAGTTGGCATGCACACAAATCGAATATCCATGATGAATTGTCCCGTAAACAACTATCATGGTACATCATACTTCGTGGTATAAGCTGAAATATATATGGTACATCATATTTTTCAAATAGGTCAATCTGAAAAATATAAGCTGCAACTAGTGGTACAACATGGTATAACACAAACAAAATATGTACAAATCAGTTTTACTTCAGGCAGGCTACAAATCACTGGCCGCCGCACCGGGCTTTTACGGTGACAGAATTCTCAACGGCTCTAAGCCAAGGACTGTCTTCGAATTTGCATTGTTCGTCAACGGGTCGCTGCACATCGACCCGCCTCATGAAAGCGGGTCCCCACGTCGGTGTCCCGTCCTCGTACGAGTTATGGGTCAGTCTCCTCAACCCGGAACCGTCCAATCTCATCGTAAAGATTTCGCCGTAGGGCTGAAAGTGATGAGGGTTGCAGATTGGTTCCGCCGACACGGCGGCGTAGTCTGACGTAAAGACCATGCTCTTTCCGTCCGGGCTGAACCACGGGTGGTTGACCCGTCCACCCGGCTCGCTCTCGAATACCTTCTTCAGAGCCGTCCCGTTCGGGTGGACCATGTATAATGCAAAGCTTCCTGAACCCGGGTTTTCTCGATCCGATGAGAAGGCGATCCAATCTCCATCGGGCGACCAATTTGCCATCGTGTCGTCCCATGGCCCTTCCGTGAGTCTAAACAGCCCGGCCTTCTCCCCATTTACGGCATCCATTATGTACAAATTCTTGTACCCCGAGCGGCTCGACCGGAAAACGACCCATTTCCCGTCCGGCGAAGGCGATGGGAAGGCGTTGTTCTCGCCTCCCTCCGTCAATTTTTTGTAGGTCAATTCGTCGTCGTCAATACTAACAGAGATCACGTCAACTTCGGTGCTCACTGAAGAAAATGAGGGTCCAGCGCTAGTGTATATTACCCCTTTCCTTATTGGATCCCAAGCGGTTGCGAATACACTTCCAGAATAGACCTGGCGAAGGCCCGACCCATCTAGGTTCATCACATAAATGCCTTGGAGGAAACTTACAAAAGCAATTCGATCACCCGCCGGTGAGAAAGAAGGAAAAGAGCCGTCGATGCGGAAAACTGATACATCTTTTAGTGGGGTGTGGATGTTTTCGAGTGACAAGTGGTTATCTTTCATGCCGTTGCTCAGCCCTCTGCATTTGTGGTACCCGACTCGGGTGAAATCGGGGGAGACGAATGGATTAAAGTGATTGGCTTTTGGAGAAACATTTCGTGTGACCTCCCAAAACTGTTTCGAAACAACGTTAAAGAGCTCTATGTGGCGATACGCTGAATCGGGTCGCCGGGTTGCCACGGCGATGAAGGTCCTGTTGGCAGCCGAAGTCGCCGGAGTGAAAGCATGAAGGCCCGGTGGAGTGACTCGCTGAGTCACCACTGAGTCAACACTGATTCGACAGCTTTTAGGAAGAATTGCTCTGTAGACGCTCCACCACCCATCGTCACTCTCCCTGTGAAAGTAAAGAGTGGACTCGTCCACCCAACTAGGCCACCCGCCGTGCTCCACCACCTTGACTCGGCCGGACCCGTCCTTGGTCCTGAAAATAAATATATCGGTCTTCAGCTCTTCCACTTCGCCGCTCCACCTTCCTTCTCCATACGAAGCCACGGCCGTCCAAGTCCCCGACGGCGACACAGCGGGGCTAAGATCAGTCACCCCTTGAGGGGTCAATC
This sequence comes from Diospyros lotus, assembly GCF_014633365.1. Lineage (NCBI taxonomy): Eukaryota > Viridiplantae > Streptophyta > Magnoliopsida > Ericales > Ebenaceae > Diospyros > Diospyros lotus. Next base: position 6,584,510 of record NC_068345.1, read on the forward strand.
TCTGAGTCAACCCGGTCCTCAGGTGAGTTGAGTACACCGCCGCCCAACTCGTCCTCGGCACGCCACTCTTCTCTTGGGTCGAAACGTAGACCAGATGATCACCCACCAAACTGGGCCTATCCTTCATCGAAATCCGACCGTGGGATTGTTGATTCCCAACCAAAGGGACTTGAACCCGATTCGAAACTTCGAGCGTTGACCTCCTTCTGCCGCGATCAGGACCGCCACCGTGGAATACTGCGTCGAGGTATATAGTCGAAGATCCGTTCCGCTCGGAGACATAGATCAGGTGGATCGGCGGCCGCGAAGCTGGGTTTGTGGTGAGGATTTGATCAAGCAGAATGGACGGTGATGATGGGGAGATGGCGGGGAAATGGCCGTTGTAGTTGACAGAGCGGCCGTCGGTTATCTGAAATTCTTTGGCGGAGTTGGGCGTGGAATCATCGAACTGTGTCGGGAGAGTGAAGATGTCGAACTCGTAGTTGGAGCGACCCACCGTGTAGAAGAGGATGGAGCTGCGCGCGCTTCGGCCTTCATGGTCTGCCGCCGTAGGAAACCATAGGCACAAAGCGATTAAGAAACGGAGAGCCAGAGGCAGCTTCATCTTCATGGGGGTGGAGTCTGGTTCAGTGACTCAGTTCAGTTAAAGGTAAATCGCCTTCTTTGTTCAATAAATAAAGCGGGAAATGTTGGAATATGGTGGGGCTGCTGAGTATTTAATTGAAATATTTCATAGGCTTTGTATAACAAGAAACCCGTATTTTTATTTATTAAGTGAGTTTATTTAGTATATATTTAAAAAATAGTGGTTGCATATTCTGTCATAGTAAAATTGATTAAGTAAATAAAATATTTGGGAAAACATAATTATGAATAAGGGGCTAAATTAATGCATGACCTAATATAAGGGGTTAATTGAAAATCTGTAATGGCTTGGGGGAGGTAATTGTAATTTTGGTTAAATACACATAGATAGGTATGACAAAGATAGGGTGGTAAAATAAAAAATACATGCGTCTTAATATAAGTTATCTCAAATGATGTAATATTAGGGAATTCCAAAGAGTAGGAATGTAATATTTATTCAACATATCCTATAGAAAGTGTTGACGAGGTCCCTGTTCCTGTCTGTCAGCAATAGCATTCTTGAAGTTTCTTGAAATCATCGCGATTTGATAAAGAAAGAAAAATATATATGTTTGAGCTTCAACCCAGTTAGTTATCCAGCCAGAGCCAGCCAAGCCTGCAGTTAGAAAGGCTTCTACCAAATGAGAATGGAATTTGGTGGAGGATCTCAGCCCTTGCCCTTAGCGTTCACATTGAACAAGCAAATGGCTCCATCTCCCAATGGATAGACGTTAATCTTTCTCAAGCATGGTGTCGTTTTCTATTGTCATCCTTTTCAAAATTGTCAAACATTTTGAACAAGCAAATATGTCACTTTGTTTGTAGCGATAAAACAATCGCCAAAACAATCTCTCCAACCTCTCTCATTCCTAGTCAGGGACGGAGCTAGAAAAAATTTTAAATGAGAGCAAAATTTATTAAAAAAAAAAAAGAAATAATATAACAATATAAATATACTAAAAATTAACATTATTTATTTAATACCTTACAATAATTCTTTGCGATGTTTCATATTTTAATAAAGTTGTATAATAACTTCATTATTAATTTTTAAAAATATCTATTTCTCAACATAAACAACTAGGCTATCATTCATCCACTGATCTTACATTCGATTGCGCAATCTATCATTCACAATGTTCATTACAGAAAATACTTTCTCGACAATAATAGTAGCAATTGGAAGAATTAGTGCCAAAGTCAGAAACTTGTATACAAACAGATATATTGTGTTTTTTTTTTGTCATAACCAACTTCTCTGCAAAATCACCAAGCCCTTTCAATCTTTCGAGCTCTTTGTTAAAATGCATATTAAAAATAAAAGTTTCAAATTGATCATCAAGTGTTAGGAGATTTATTGATGAAAAATCTTCTAGATAAAACTCAACAAGTTGAATCGATCCTTCCTTATCAAAAGTAGAGAATGAATCGTTTTGTAATGACCCATAATTAAGATTTAAATTAATTATTCAATTATCAAGGTAATTTAATTTAAAAAGGAATATTAATTAATGATAATAATAATAGTCAACCATAGTTGCTGTGGGGATTCTGTGTATGTAATATAAATATAGGTTGTGAGGAGTAATAGTATGTTAAGAATAAATTATTAACTATTATAATTTTAAGTGTAAGAATAAGTTATAATCAAGCAGCATAATGATAATGTATTATGAGATTAAGGAGTTGGAGGGTAGCAGTGCGTGAAGTGCTAACTTAATGAAGGAAACTCAAGTTAACAATTAAAATAAGTGAATGGGTATACTATTATCTAGGTGCTTAGTAGATCAAGTGGCGCATGCGCATTGGGGCTGGGATTTGGATGCAGGACCGAGCATTTGAAGAAGGGTTGACTGCTGCTGACTTCGCTGGAAATTATTTTCAGCCAATTAATGATGGAACGGTGCCGTTTTTCTTGAGGCGGTGGCCTCCCAGCAGCTGCTCCAATGGCTGCCACGTGACTCCCTCCCCTCCACTCCTTTTTGCACAAATTTAAAGCCCAAATCGGGCGTTTTTAATGCAGCGAACAGTGAGCGATTTACAGAAAATTCAGCGAGCTCGCGATCGTGAATTTGAGAAATTTGGGCTTTCAATCAGGATTAAATCAGGTTTAATCAGCGATTTAATTAGTCAGGTATATAGCCTAGCTAGTAATTAATATTCTGTACGGTCAGAATTTCGTTTTGCGTCTAATTTTATTAATTTTGGCAAATAATTGGGATATTGCAGTTTGTATAATTTTTACTGCTTTTGGACCCAACGAGCCTAAGGATATCTCTGATAAGGCAAGTTCTTCTTACCTATCTCGTCGTTTTTTTTCGTTGGCGATTTATTGGGCCTCCCTTCATTTGTTTTGGCTATTAATTAATTATGAAGTTTTTAAACGATTAGTTTAAGATTTAATTTATTAAATGGATCTCGTGGGTTTTATTCGTTGGTTGCCTACGGGGGTTTGTGCCACCCCCTGCCTGTTGGGAATGATGTCGTACTCACCCGGGGCTAGGTTCTTAGCGGTTCGGGTATTAATTGGATTTTTGGTTATTTTCTAGCTGGAGCGGTTGTGCAGTGGGGGCTAGGAGCGGCGGTTCGGTGACGGAGTGACTATCGTACGGTCTACCTTAGGCCGCCGGCGAGTCTCTCCTACCCACTGATCGTTGACCGGTGCCAGGCACTGCTGACTAGCTTAGCCATTATGTGATTATAGCATACTTGCTTATATTTTATTCTCGTTGCATGTTTTGATGTGCACATGGGTACAGGCTGCATGTTGGGATTAACATGACTTGGTTATGCTTGGTCACGGGCATTTTAGCTTGACTAGGATACATCCAGCACGGGCATATGCATTGCGTGTGGCTTACTATGTGGGCGGAGCATGGCCTGATGCCTGGATGTATGGGCGCCTTGTATCATGTTGATGCTCAATACGCCATTGCATTTTATGTGCATTGCATGGATACTGATATTATTTAGTTCTCGGACGGGAGTACCGTTCCGAGGGAGCCTTTGGCTCGGCTGTCGGGAGTACCGGCAGGGATACGGGTGACGGGAGTACCGACCCGGGACAGTGCGCACAGGCTTATGGAGATATATGTTGCCTTTCAGGGCAGCGGCAGGTTGGTATGGGACTTGGGTGCCAGGTGTCTTATGTGGGCCCCAAGGACCGGTATGTGCTTTTATTACGCGGTGCTATTGTTTGGTTGCGTCACATGGCTTGTGTGTACATGTGGGTTTGTATTTGGGGTGATCTCTTCTTCGATTCATGTTATAGCCTTCCTTTTCATATAAACTTGCTGAGTCTTGCGACTCACCTTGCTTTCCATCATTCCAGGTAAGGGTAAAGCAAAGGCCAAGGGTGAGGATCGTTCCACTTAGCAGCCGGCCGCGTTGGTAAGGTGTACAGTTAGCTGCCCTCGTCATCTCTGATGTTTTGCTAGAGTCGTTGTCTTTTATTTTTGACTGTGCCAGGTCGTCATTTGTACCTCCTATTGTTGGCACAGGGTCTGTATGTATTTTTATATACTTCATGACCGCTGTATCAGCGGGGTGCTTGTGGGCATGCATGTTTACCGTTTTGCTTCCGCTGTTAAATTTCTTATTTATGCATGCCAGGGCATTTCTGTCTTTTGTCTGTTCCTCTTCCCTTCTGTGAGCGCACTCGTTCGGATAGACCGGGTGGTTGGGATATCCGAGCGGGGGTGCTTACACGTTTGGACATAGACATGCTACACAAAGAAGCAACTCGGTATTTGCCTCCGATAAACGATCATTCAACTCTTGAAGTTGCATATCAATAGCAACATAGAATAAATCTACACTGAAATAATGCAAATATGTTATTTCTGGAGCTTGACATTGTAGGCAACCACGAGGTGCACGTCGTATAAACATATCATCCATGTTTGGGACATCAATGTAGTGCACTTGACAAAAAGAATGGACTTGTTGCAAAAACGAATCACACCCATTATCTCTGAAAGACTGGAGTCATTATTTGCATAGTTTCACAAATTCCATTGCATTTACAATATCTTGATTTTTTTCTCTATAATGCATTTGATAATTCATTTGTCATCGCCAAAACAGTTCTCATCAAGTGTAGATTAAATGCAAAATCAAATGATAGTATTGACTCCAAAAAATTGTATACTTCACATTTTTTATCAAAATTTGATCATCAGCACTAATAATTTCAAGTACAACAATAATAGCTGAGAACATGGCAAGCAAACTAATCAAAGAATTATAATGTGAACCCCAATATGTATCACCAGAACGTTGAAGGGTAGTTTTTTGATTAAGTCCATTCCACTTAAAATATCACCATTCTCCAATGCTTTTGCAACAATATCTGCTTGTTTCTCTTGAAAATGATCACAACGTTTAGAAGATGCTCCAACAATATTGACCACGTCAGCAACCAAACAAAAAAAGTTAGAAATTGAAATATTCTTCTTTGCCACGGCTACAAGAGCTAGTTGAAACTGGTGAGCAAAATAATGAATGTAAAAGGCACAATGATTATCTTTTAAAATAAGTAATTTGAGACCATTGAGCTCACCCTGCATATTACTTGCCCCATCATAACCTTGTCCTCTCAATTTAGACAAGTTTAAGTTATATTTAGAAAATATCTTGTCTATTGCAACCTTAAGTGAGAAAGCTGTAGTACTAAAAACATGCTTAAGACCAATGAAATGTATATTTGTCCATTGTTATTCACATAACGTAAAATAATTGACATTTACTCATTTGTTGACATATTAGGAGATTCATCAACTATAATAGAGAAAAATGAATCCTCAATGTCTTTGATAATAACATTGATCGTTTCAGCAACACAAGTACTTACAATATCCTTTTGAACATCGGGTGATGTTAATTTGCAATTTAGAGGAGCTTTGTTCAATGTAACTGTCTTAATCTTATTATTATGATTAAGTAGAAATTGCAATAAAATGTTACCTAGATTCTCTGAATTCTCAGATTATCATGACCCTGAAACGAAAGCCCCTGTCGTAACAAAAGTCTAACACAATCAATTGATGCAGTAAGACGAATACGATAGTCACTCCGTACTTATTTTGACTACTTGAAGAAAGCTAACTGAATGTGTTGCTCTTGATTCATCAAAGCCTCACACTTGATATAAGCTTTGTTGTGTGAACTATCATGATCCCCAGCATGAATAATAAGCCTGTCTTTACTTTTCCAATACAAAAATCCTTCACTAACAAAAGCATTGTCTCCTCCTTATTTATCCACACTTGTTTTAAATAGATAACAATACAAGCAAAAAACAGCATCTTTTGATACACTATACTTCAACCAAGAACCAAACTCTTTAAATCAAGTAGGATTGAATCGTTTAGTTTGTGTCTATCCAAATGGTCTATATGGAAAGTTATGATCTAGAGGCTAACACGGATCTTTTTGCATATATGCTCTTCGAACTTAATCTCGAATATTAACATCGTGATCCAAAATTGGAATCCTTAGTCCAGGATCGGTGGAAAGTTGTGTAATATCAAAAGTAACACTATTTGATTTTTCCATATCAACATCTTCTACAACCGACAGAGATTTTTCGTTTAAAAAATCTATCCATGACTATTTCAAATTCAAGATAAAAAATGATAATTAGAGAATACACAAATTCATAAATTTATCAAGTGCGCGTGTGCAAATTGTAATTGATTAATATCCACATTATGTGTGGTTGTTCAATTGATCCAACAATCAAATATTAAATTATGTATGCCTCTACAATTGATCCAACAATCAAATATCAAATTACGTACGCCTGTGCAATTAATCTAATAATCAAAATATCAAATTATGTGCACTTGTATAACAATTAAAATATCAAATTACGTGTGTCTTTATAATTGATAAACTTATTTATCAATCTTAACACCACATTAACAAATTTATTTTTGAAAACACCCCAACATTAGTTAACAAAATTTAAGTTCATTTAATTTTAAAAATAGGATAAAAATCTTTACCTTTTTGGATAAAAGTGATTAGCAATGGATAGAGGGGTTGTCGGGTTGGAGCCCGGGAGGGCTAGCTGGTGACGAGGGTGAGGGTCGAGTCAAAGGTGGCGAGTCAGCAATGCCGGTGAGCGATGAAGCAAGAGGCCCAGAAAGGCTAGCTCAGCGAGTCGGCGACTGACGGATTGAGCAAGGCAAGCCGCGAGTAAGTGAGCGACCGATGAGGGTGAGAGAAGCAGCGGCGACCTCAGTAATGGTTTGAGTCGTCTAATCCAAAGCAGGCACGGAAGGAGGTTGGAGCAAGTGAGGGTGAGAGACAAGAAGTTGAAGCCGGCGACACCGAGCAAGAGCTAGTGCAACTGGTGCGAGAGAGGGAGAAGGGAAGAGGGGGTGGGCAACGAACAAGTGAGAGAGAGACTGATTGAGGGAGCCAGGAAAGGTCTCTCCCAGTATTCAATTTTCTAGCATGCCTGAGTGCACGCCAAAATCAATGGTGGGCCAAGGCCCTGAGAGCCTACATTGGCACCGCCCCTGGCTGTTTTATTTCTTACTAATATAGTAAACAAACTTTTGTTGACGGATAGTCAAGATGTTAACTTACTATACTTGAATCTAAACTTAGTTCTCTATTCATGATTTATCATTATTATTTTCATGTTAAGACTTAATATATTCATTAAATATTTGGTGAAAAAGTTAAAAGTTGGAGGGCAAATTAATTGCACATTTTCTGAACTTGTTTTTGGTCAAACAAAGGTTATAAAATTACCCTAATTAGAGATAACACCTCTTCTGTTGCTAATTGTGTTAAATAAATGTATAGTGAACTCATAAACTGTGGGTTTTAACATTTCTTAAACTTTATTCTTAACTAAATTAGTCCTTAAATTTTTCCAAAATAGCCAAGACACATTTTTTTTGCAAGAAATGTCGATAATTAAACTAATTTATGTTAAATTATTCTTGTTCTTTATCGAATTTTGTTTGACTACCATATTTTCATTCAAATGAATTGTCTTGGTCATTTTGAAAAATGTTCAATGATCAATTTGACAAAAAATAAAGTTTAAAGGGTGTTTGGGTTAATAACCCAAAGTTCAAAAAGTATTAAGCTAAAAATCTAAAGTTTAAAGATGTATAGTTAATTAACTTAATAAGATAGTGATAAAACGATATCGTGACTAATTCAAAAAAGTTTAGAGATCGATTGGGTGAAACATAAGTTCGAGTGTATGCTACATGCCCAAAATTCTTTGCACCCATGCAAAAAATAAAATTATTTTACATAAAATTACCCTAATTAACATTTAATTTATCATTCATATCTAATTCATATTCTATCCCCTCATAATTTGGGGTGTTTAGAATTCAACCTAATTAAATGGGCTCTCGTCTTGTTCGATCCATACTCGTCCAAGACCTAAAATCAGTTAAGAGTTATTAAATTAAATATAAATAATAATATATTTTAACAATAATTAAAATAAAAAAGCAATACATAATTTACTTATTTATTGTACATATTATACATTATATACAATCTCTTCTTTCTCTTCTTCACAGGTTACATATATATTATCCTGTACATATTGTAATATACATAATATACTTATACTGGTTTGATTTGTTTTAAATTTGAATGTTAAAAATTTTAACATTATAAAATTTGACAAAAAATTGGGTTTGAATGATATATAAATATATATTTTAAAATCTTTCTCGTCTCTTCTCTCTCTCTCTCTCTCTTCGCTAGATTTCAACTGTGGGCAAAATCTAATCATGAATTTGTGAGAAATAGACCATCACTCATTTAAGTATTCTTTTGCGACGGATTATATAATTTTTAAAAATTTAGTGTAAAAACGAAAAAAAACCCTTAGATTATGGGGGCACAATTCTCTGGTCTCTTTTTTGCTGTAATTCTCTCATCTATCACAGATTTCCATGGCTGCCTTGCTCCCGTGGATGTCGCCTTCAATATTGGCATGCACACAAATCGAATAGGCCAATCTGAAAAATATGTACAAAACAGTTTTACTTCGGACACAAATCGAATTGTCCCATAAACAACTATCATGTCAAATAGGTCAATCTGAAAAATATAAGCTGCAAGTAGTGGTACATCATGGTACTACAGCACAAACAAAATATGTACAAAACAGTTTTACTTCGGACAGGCTACATATCACTGGCCGCCGCACTGGGCTTTTACGGCGACAGAATTCGTAACGGCTCTAAGCCAAGGATTGTCGCTGAAGTTGCATTGTTCGTCAAGGGGTCGCTGCACATCGACCCGCCTCATGAAAGCGGGTCCCCACGTCGGTGTCCCGTCCTCGTACGAGTTATGGGTCATTCTCCTCAACCCGGAACCGTCCAATCTCATCGTAAAGATTTCGCCGTAGGGCTGAAAGTGATGAGGGTTGGAGATTGGTTCCGCCGACACGGCGGCGTAGTCTGACGTAAAGACCATGCTCTTCCCGTCCGGGCTGAACCACGGGTGGTTCACCCGTCCACCTGGCGCGCTCTCGAATACCTTCTTCAGACCCGTCCCGTTCGGGTGGACCATGTATAATGCAAAGCTTCCTGAACCCGGGTTTTCTCGATCCGATGAGAAGGCGATCCAATCTCCATCGGGCGACCAATTTGCCATCGTGTCGTCCCATGGCCCTTCCGTGAGTCTAAACAGCCCGGCCTTCTCCCCATTTACGGCATTCATTATATACAAATTCTTGTAACCCGAGCGGCCCGACCGGAAAACGACCCATTTCCCGTCGGGCGAAGGCGATGGGAAGGCGTTGTTCTCGCCTCCCTCCGTCAATTTTTTGTGGGTCAATTCGTCGTCGTCAACATTGATAGAGATCACGTCAACTTTGGTGCTCACTGAAGAAAATGAGGGTCCAGCGCTGGTGTATATTACCCCTTTCCTTATTGGATCCCAAGCGGTTGCGAATACTCTTCCAGAATAGACCTGGCGAAGGCCCGACCCATCTAGGTTCATCACAGAAATGCCCTGGAAACCAAAAGCAATTCGATCACCTGCCGGAGAGAAAGAAGGAAAAGGAGCATCGATGCGGAAAGCTGATACATCTTTTAGTGGGGTGTGGATGTTTTCGAGTAACAAGTGGTTATCTGTCATGACGTTGCTCAGCCCTCTGCATTTATGGTACCCGACTCGGGTGAAATCGGGGGAGACGAATGGATTAAAGTGATTGGCTTTTGGAGAAACATATCGGGTGACCTCCCAAAACTGCTTAGAAACGACGTCAAAGAGCTCTACGTGGCGATACTCTGAATCGGGTCGCCGGGTTGCCACGGCAATGAAGGTCCTGTTGGCAGTCGAAGTCGCCGGAGTGAAAGCATGAAGGCCCGGTGGAGTGACTCGCTGAGTCACCACCGAGTCAACACTGATTCGGCCGCTTTTAGGAAGAACTGCTCTGTAGACGCTCCACCACCCATCGTCACTCTCCCTGTGAAAGTAAAGAGTGGACTCGTCCATCCAACTAGGCCACCCGCCGTGCTCCACCACCTTGACTCGGCCGGACCCGTCCTTGGTCCTGAAAATAAATATATCGGTCTTCAGCTCTTGCACTTCGCCGCTCCACCTTCCTTCTCCATACGACGCCACGGCCGTCCAAGTCCCCGACGGCGACACAGCGGGGCTAAAATCAGTCACCCCATGAGGGGTCAATCTCTGAGTCAACCCGGTCCGCAGGTGAGTTGAGTACACCGCCGTCCAACTCGTCCTCGGCACGCGACTCTTCTCATGGGTCGAAACGTAGACCAGATGATCACCCACCAAACTGGGCCTATCCTTCATCGAAATCCGACCGTGGGATTGTTGATTCCCGACCAAAGGGACTTGAACCCGATTCGAAACTTCGAGCGTTGACCTCCTTCTGCCGCCATCAGGACCGCCACCATGGAATACTGCGTCGAGGTATATAGTCGAAGATCCGTTCCGCTCGGAGACATAGATCAGGTGGATCGGCGGCCGCGAAGCTGGGTTTGTGGTGAGGATTTGATCAAGCAGAATGGACGGTGATGATGGGGAGATGGCGGGGAAATGGCCGTTGTAGTTGACGGAGCGGCCGTCGGTTATCTGAAATTCGTTGGCAGAGTTGGGCGTGGAATCATCGACCTGTATCGGGAGACTGAAGATGTCGAACTCGTAGCTGGAGCGACCCACCGTGTAGAAGAGGATGGAGCCGCGCGCGCTTCGGCCTTCATGGTCTGCCGCCGTAGGAAACCATAGGCACAAAGCGATTAAGAAACGGAGAGCCAGAGCCTGCTTCATCTTCATGGGGTGGAGTCTGGTTCAGTGACTCAGTTCCGTTAAAGGTGAATCGCCGTTCAATAAATAAAGCGAGACTGCGCGACGGGGAGGAAATGTTGAGATATGGTGGGGCCGCTGAGTATTCAATTGAAATATTTCATAGGCTTTGTAGAACAATAAACCCATATTTTTATATATTGAGTGAGTTTATTTAGTATATATTTAAAAAATAGTGGTTGCATATTCTGTCATAGTAAAAATGATTAAGTAAATAAATAGTGGTTGCAATTTTTTAATTAGTTCCCATACTATACATTAAATATGGCTTAGGTTAATTCAAAACTATTTTTTAGGGTAGATTACAATGAGCAACCCTTAGGCAATCACTTGAATTTAGTGTTAGATTACATGAGATGAGAAATAATGTGTAGAATTTAGTTAATTATATTTTATCATGGTTGTCGACATTTATTCAACATATCCTACAGAAAGTCTTGAAGTTGATTTGATAAAGAAAGAAAAAGATATATGTTTGAGCTTCAACCCAGTTATCCAGCCAGAGACAGACAGACAGCCAGCCAGCCCTGCAGTTAGAAGAAAGGCTTCTACCAAATGAGAATGGAATTTGGTGGAGGATCTCAACCCTTGCCCTTAGCGTTCACATTGAACAAGCAAATGGCTCCATCTCCCAATGGATAGACGTTAATCTTTCTCAAAGCATTGGTGTCATTTTCTATTGTCATCCTTTTCAAAATTGTCAAACATTTTGAACAAGCAAATATGTCACTTTGTTTGTAGCGATAATTAAACAATCACCAAAACAATCTCTCCAACCTCTCTGATTGGTAGTGCTACTGGGGTAGTTCGAAAAAATAAAAAAATAATATTAATGGTGTGAAAAGAACCAAAGACCATCAAGAATCACTCTCTTCGTCGTCATCGCATGATTTTAACAAATTCATATATATATATATATATATATATATCTCCCCTTATTTATTTATTTAATTTTTTAATTATCTTCACCTCTACTCATCTTTCAGTTTTGATTGGCCACGCAGTGGGAATTAAGGAAAGTGTTCCTGGTAATTAGAGGGTTTAATGAAATTTATAACTGAAAAATGCTTTGGTCCATTTATTATCCTTTAAATACAAGCTTAAGCTGGGGCAACTCCGTGCACACTTCATGGATGTGTGCCACCTGTCTCATTACCAATATTTTAAGAGGAATAAATACCTCCTACCCTTTATTTACAAGAGGACAAATCACAACTAAAACACACCAATCTCAAATACTTAAAAGGTTAAGCACGTCATTAAATTATTTATTTATTTGAAGGAGCGACCATTTCTTTTCTTGGACTACTTCTAAATTACTTTTTTATTATTGAGCTAAATTGTTCCAATCAACTTATTATTTATTTTGATATTTAATAAAACATAATTTTAATATATTTAAATCCCCTAATAGATCTTTGATATGTGTTATGGTGGATAACATATTTTAAGTATTATAATATTTTATATATCAAAATGAATCAAGAAATGATATTTGTTCTAAGTGGAATATTAGCGCATTATAAGATGACATATATATATAAGAAAATATTTTTCTTTTGAAAAACTATTTTTTGATATATTTTGATAGCTAATATCCATTGTTGTTAAAATAATTTTTAATGAATTTTTTAATAAATAGAATGCATGTATTTTGAGAGTAGTAAAATCACTAAATCTCGAATTTATACTAAATATAAAATTCTATTTTCTTATTGATTTATATTTTGATTTTTTAGATATTTTTATTAAATCCAAATGGAGGTACTTTCTTATTTATATTTATGTATTAAAGTAAATAGAATGTAAAATATAAATTAAAAAAATATAAATTAAAGAAAATATAAATATGTTGTGATGTATACATATTATAAATTATATCATCAAAGCAAATCTAATTTTTCTGAAAATCTAGATTGAGAGTCGACTCCCAATGAGAGAGAATTGACTATTGGTTATGCAGAGTCGAGATAGCCGATAGCAAGTTTTGGCCAGTCGATTGGAAGTTGACTGTAGACCAATAAGAGTCGAGTATGGGTGTCGCAGAGTCGACTATTAGTTAAAACAGTCGACTGTCAGATTCCAACAGTTAGATTCTTTTAACATTTTCACAGATCCGTTGAAAGCTCAAGTATATATATCTTCAAGAAATTTTTGGAGAAGGCTAATACACTATTAAGATCTATCATTTTAAAGCATACCAAAGCTCTCAAGAACTCAAGAAAAACAATCTAATGTCCAAGCATTAAAGATATATCATTTAGAGCCTAAAGCAAAGGAGAAGAACTTTTTCTTCTTATTGGTAACTCTTGTATTATTTATATTTTGCTTGTAATATCATTATTTTTAATTTCATATTGGTCCAAGGTTATTTTGGACATAGGATTGTTTATTTGTATTAATTGTGGATTGTTAGTGGTCTCCTAGAACTCAAGTAATCTAGGTGTTTTGTTGTATTAGTTTTCGAGATGAGTTAAAGGAAAAATTTCAGTATGGTGTAAAAGTTTCCTAGGTGAACTTGTTTGAAAACCTAGATGTGATTTTATTGGAACCTCAAGTGTCAGGTTGACTTTGAGAGAATGAAATAGGTGTTGGAATCAACGAACCACTATATATTCTTGTATTGTTATTGTTGTTTGCATATTTATATTACTATCACTCTCAAATAATATATATATTTATAACAAGTATTTTCTTTATATAAGAAAAGTTCAAAAATTTTAAAAGCAAATAATTCGATTTGATAATTTTTTTAATATTCAATTTACCCTCAGGGGCGGACCTAGGATTTTTCACCTAGGGGGCCTTAAAAAAAAAATTTCAATCATGAGCTTCACCAATATAAATTTTTTATTTTCCAACTGCTGCAGCAGTCAAAGGGTGGGAACTAAAATTTTCCCAGAATCTGGGAAAGAAAAGAAGGGTGGCCGGGGGGGCGGGGGGGACTTGGGCTAGGTTGTGGAGACTTATAATAACAAAATTGGATGGGTTGAAGCCCACCCTGCATCCGCCCTATCACCCCACTCTTAAATGTCATTATGTGTCAAGGGACCAATATTTATTATTAGTATGACTTGTATTAAATTAAATGTCGGAGGGTCTTTACAGACGTTATTGGAAGAAAATCAAAGAGTCCAATCTTTTAGTTGTTAGTTTTTCATATTTGAATTTAAAGTCCGTAACAATCCAATTTTTTAGATTTTTAGTTTTTGAGACTTGAATTCAAAATACACAATAATCCAATCTTTTAGGTTGTTAAGTTTTTGATATTTGAATTCAAAGTTTTCTTATTTTTGTATATATTTGAATCTTTTAAATAATATACGTTCACAAAATAATTTATTCTTCTTTTCATTTTATTTTTACAAAATATCATAGCAGTGAACTATATCATTTTCCAGTTTTCTATTTCTTCACTATGTCTGATGAAAATCTTGCCACCAACATCATACCATCATCATCATCATCATCCCCACCATCATCAACACTTATCAAAACAATTTTGCTAGTCAGTTGACATCTGAACAATACAACAAGCTTCTTGTACTTCTAGCCAAAGAGGAATTTGGTGGATCATTAGCCCATTTGGCAGGTACAACTCTTACTTGTTTACTTTCTTGTTGGATAATCGATTCAGGTACTTCTAATCATATATGTACACATCCCTTTTATTTTTTTCTTCACGTTCTACCGTTCATAAAGGTATACCAGTTCAATTGCCTGATGGTTCTCAAGCGCCTATGACACACACATAGGCATGGTTCATTGTTCATCATCTCTTACTCTCACAAATGTTTTTCACGTTTCTTCATTTAAATTCAATTTGTTATCTATCTCACAACTAACAAAGTTAACAAATTGTGATGTAATTTTTTCATCTTCTGAATGTATATTTCAGGATCGAGCAACGAAGAAGATGGTTGGTCATGATAGTGCTCAAAATGGTCTTTTTTGTCTGGATGCAAATTTAGTTTTCAATTTTGCCTTTTCTTCCAAGTATTGTAATAAATTTGATCTATGGAATTCTCGTCTCGGTCATCCATCATTGTTAAAAATTCTTCAAATGTTATTGCAAATGTAGACTTTGTTTGTGATGTATGCCCGCGTGCTAAACTGGCACGTCTTTCTTTTTCTCAAAGTACATTTTATTCTTATTATTTTTAAATTATTGTTGATTATTATTCAAGGTGTACTTGGATTTATTTAATAAAACATAAATCTGACACTTTCAACATGTTAACTCATTTTTTTAATCAAGTCAATCGTTAATTCAACACAAAAAATTGCTTGTATCAACTCTAGTAAAGGGAACATTTTTCTTCCTCAACTTCAACTCATACGTACAAACAACAGCTCTAAATTTCTTTCTAAACAAATTCAAACATGGCTCCATGAACATGGAGTTATTCACCAACGTAGTTGTGCTGCAACCCCTCAACAAAATGGCATTGTAGAACGTAAGCATCGGCATCTTCTTGATGTTGTTAGAGCTCTACGATTTCAAGCAAACTTGTCTCTTTCTTTTTGGGGTGAATGTATACTCACTACTGCTTTTCTTATTAACAAACTTTTCACTCTGATTCTTAAATATAAATCACCTCATGAAGTTTTACTTGGAACTATTTCATCATATTCCTCTCTTCGAGTTTTTAGATGTTTATGTTTTGCTAAAAATATGAATATTCAACATAAATTTGATAAGCGAGCCAAACCTAGTATTTTTGTTGGTTATCCCTATGGTCATCAAATTGGATGTCGCATATATGATTTCAAAATTCATCAAATTTATGTCTCTCGTGATGTCATATTTCATGAGTCAATTTTTCCATATCATGATCTCTCATCTCTATCATTTAAAAATTCAATCACCATTACTTCAATTAAAGATGATGGAACTTTTGAATACCCCACTACACCACTGGTTGTTCCCATTGATGTTTCTTCTAGTGCTTTTATTCCTCATAATTCGATTGATCATTCCAATGATTCTCAGTTGACTATTCCCACATCTTCTCAATTTGATAGCTCAACGAATTCTCCATCTATTTTTGAGGACATTCTCCCCATTAGTTGTCCTTCAATAGCACCTGCTCGTATTATTAATAATCATCCTGAATGAATTCGTCGCCTACTGAGTCATCTCAAGGAATACATTTGTAATCATATTTCTTTATCAATTGATTTTCCACTAGCAAATTATTTTTCTTTGTCTCATCTAAGTCATTCTCATCGTGCATTTCTAACTAATATCCTTGAAACACAAGAACCAAGATCTTATTCTTCTAACTAATATCCTTGAAACACAAGAACCAAGATCTTATTCTCAAGCCATGAATTTTCCCGAATGGCATGATGCCATGGCCAAAGAAATTCAGGCCCTTGAATCAAACAACACTTGGTCCTTATGCTCACTTCCCAAATAAAAGTCACCCATTGGTAGTAAATAACTCTACAAAATTAAATATTAGTCCAATGATTATATTGAGAGATATAAAACTCGTTTAGTTGCCAAAAATTATACTCAAGTTGAAGGCATCAATTATCATGATACATTCACACATGTGGACAAAGTAGTTATTATTCGTCTTCTTCTCTGCATTGCTACCATTAAAGATTGGTCACTATATCAACTTGATGTCAACAATGTTTTTCTTTAAGAAAATCTCAATGGAGAAGTTCATATGAAACTTCCTCTTCTTTTCTCTCGTAAGGGGGAGACTCTTGTATGCAAATTAAAAAAATCTTTCTATGGTCTTAAAGAAGCTTCTCGTCAATGGTTCTCCAAATTTTTAACCACTCTTATTTGTTGCGGCTTTCATCAAACTACTTCTAACTATAGGCTTTTCACTTATATTCATGAGCAAACTTCTATTTTTTGTTCTTGTCTATGTCAATAATATTATTATCACTAGAAATAATGGTGATGCCATCTCTGACATCAAACAATTTCTTGCTCACTTTTTCTTAATAAAAGATCTTGGCAATCTTTGATATTTTTTAGGTATTGAAGTATCTCGCTCTAAACAAGGCATTTTTTTGTGTCAATGCAAATATACTCTTGATATATTATCTGATTCTGGTATGAGTAGTTCTTGGCCATCAGATTTTCCTATGGAGCAACATCTTCGTTTACAACAAAAAGATGGTACTCCCCTTCCCGATTCGACAATCTATCATCAACTCGTTGGTCGTCTTTTATATCTCACTATAAAAAAACCTAATATCCAATATGTTGTAAATTAACACTTTCAGTCAATTCATGCAATCTCCATATTCCTCCACCTTGATACTGCTAACCAGGTTCATAGTTACCTTAAAGGTAGCATTGGTAAAGGTTTATTTCTTTCTGCATCTAGTTCTTTTACTTTAGTTAGATATGCTAACTCTGATTGGGCCGGTTGTCCTACTACTCGTCACTTCACCAATGGTTATTTTACCATGTTAGGTTCTAGTCCTATATTTTATAAACCAAGAAACAAGCAATAGTTTCTCATTTTTCTGTAGAAGCAGAATATCATTTCCTTGCAACACTTCTGAGTTGCAATGGTTAAAATATCTTCTATTGGATCTCGGTATTAAGCATCCACAACTAATTCTAGTTCATTATGATAGCCAAGCTAATATTCACATTATTAAAAAACCTGTCCTCCACGAACACATCAAACATATTGAAATTGATTGTCATTTTGTTCAAGAAAAAATTCAAGCAGGTTTTCTTGCTCCTTCCTACCTATGATCTAGCGACTAATTGGTAGACATTTTTACCAAACTACTTGGAGGTGACGCTTATTGCTGACTACTTTGCTAATTGGGTGTTCTTGACATTTCAATCCCAACTCCAACTTGAGGAGGAATATTGAACGAAAATCAAGGAGTCCAATCTGTTAAGCTTTTAGTTATTTATTAGTTTTTGATATATATTTGAATTCAAAGTTTTCCTATTTTTTTGTATATTTGAATCTTGTAAATCTGCCTATATATACATAACAACTAAATGAAATAATATGCGTGCACAAAACAATTTATTCTTCCTTTTGTGTTCATTTTTTACAAAATGAGTCCCTCTCTTGCCTTCTGACTGCATTCTGTAGTGCAGCTCTCTCTTGACCAATAAAGCTTTCCCCTGAGTAGCCATCAATTTTCCTCTTGCTTTAACAACACTATTGCTTGTTTGAACCCACAAGTGCTTCTTTAATGGACATAAGCCTATCGAGCTTTCTCTCGAACATGCAAGTTCTCTCCTAGGTGGCAACATTTTCCTTTGTCCTGGACTAATGGTCACCTAGCATTCTGTACCATGTTCTACCTCAGCCTAATCTTCTTGCACTATAAATTTTAATTGTATATTTTTGACAACAATAGTTTTTAATTTTTAGACAACTATATTGATCAATAATTGATATGCCTTGCAAAATAAATGGACAAAGTGGATTAACAAAAATATGCAAAGAAATTGAAGGTAAGAGTTTGCGCCATGTGCAAGCCTGAGAGGTTACTTCAGGCCCCATCTAGGTAGGGGATGGGGGTATCAGCCACACGCACCCCCGAGTAAGGGTCACTTGGGGGTGTCAGGGGCCCAAGTCACCTTAGTACCCAAAAACCCTGAGTGACCCTCACTCTAAGGTGCCATGGGCGTACCTATGCCCATGCCCACATGCTCATGCTCACACTCTATTTTCCTTCACTTCCACGAGATGTGGTCAGAACCACCTTCGAATTATTTGGTGAGAAGATCGAAATGCCGGACACCTATTAGCATCTTTCATCACTACAAATAGGGGGGGTTATCTCCCCCATTGGGTATGCCATCTTTGACACTCACTTCCCTCTTGCATTCAACTATTCCATATTTACGAGAGATTAATTTAGGCATCAGAGGGTTTGTGCGAGAATCCATGCATGCACCCTTAATCGATTCTCTTTCTAGACAGGTTATCCATCACTTAGAGGGGTCATTCATCGTTGTCACTCTCATGCGGATAAGTCATCAATTATCCAGATAAGCCATCCTTGTGCCATCTTAAGAAGGTATCCCATACCTAAATTAATTTTTTTAGTATATATTAATTTTAAATAATATATACTAAAAATAATATTTAAGAATATTTAAATAAATTTACTAAAAATATATTTGTATATAAATTTAGGCTAAATATATATAATTACAAAGATTTACATATAAAGTAAATATAGGGTAAATTGATCATATACTTTTGTTATTTGATTTGGAGACTCCTAAACTTTAAAATTAATCCAATTAATTCCTAAATTTTAAAAGAGCTATTAGCACTAAAAAGCTAAAATTTTTCGAGTTGTGCCAATTTTATCCAATCCTTCTAATTTTGGTAATTAAGGTTGAATTTGTAAAGTCATTAGCATTTTATCCAAATTGAAAAACGGGCTACCCGGCCTGTTATTTCATTTTTTATAATAAAATGTTAAATACATTTTTTTGAGTGTGTGAGTTTAATTTTTTTGTTGCAGGAAGATCAGCTAAATAAATCACCCTTACGGGCTGCCCGATCGTGGCCGTACAATTTTGTTAAATATAATTTTATATAATAGTTTAACATTTTATTATAAAGAAAAATATACCATTCAAATGTAATATATTTGTTGTGTGATTCTAAAAAGAAATGGTCTGTTTTAACATTTATGTGTAATATAGCAAAAGAGTTTATGTTTTTTTTTTGGTACCTTTTTAAGGGAGTATAATATTCTATTTTGTATTTCAAAAAATTTTAGTGAATGTATATCTATGTATATTACTTTAGTTGCCTTCATGAAATAATTATTTATTATTGCTTATAAAATGACTTTGTTATCTGTTGAATTTTTTTTTAGCATAAATTTATGTTTGGACTTTCTAAGTGGGACAAATTTTTTATTTTTGTTCTACTTGGACCACCATCATAGTCAATAATAGTGACAATTGTTTGTTTGGAGCTATTTAAAAAGAAAGTGAGGGTGATTTATTTATCTAATCTTTCTGTAACAAAAAAATTAAACTCACACTCAAAAAAATGTATTTAACATTTTATTATAAAAAAAATAAAATAACAAGTCGGGCAACCCGTTTTTTCAATTTGGATAAAATTGTTACTAACTTTACAAATTCAGTCTTAATTGTCAAAATTAGAAGAATTGTATAAAATCACCAAAACGCACAAATTTTTAACTTTTTGGTGCTAATAGCCCATTTTAAAAATTAGCCATAACACCTTATCTATTTAAGTAAATAATTGACCATACACTCTTTAAAGTTTAAGTGTTTGACCTAGACACCCCTTGATCTTTGAGTCTTTGGACTAAACATCTTTTAAACTTTTATTTTTTGTCAAATTAATCTTGGCTTCTATGGGAAAACTTAGGGAGAAATGTGGAGAAAAATAAAAATTTAAGGTTGCATTCTCTTTACTTTTCAATTTTCAGTTTTGAATTTTGAATTCATTTTCAGTTTTCTGTTTTGGTAGTCTATTTTTAGAAAATTAAGAACGCGTTCTTTTTATCATTTTGAAAAACTATTTCCCAAAACAGAAAATTAGAAAACGCGTTCTCTTTGAAATTTTAAAAATAATTTTTTAATGATATTTTATTCAATAAATTTGATTATTCAGTAAATTAGAAATATTTAATGTTAATATTTTATTAAAAAAATATATACATTTTAAAATTAATAAATTTTGTAATATTTTTTCCCATTACAATAATAAAATATGAATAAATAAGTAAATAAATGTGTTTTGAGTTTAAAGTTTGTTTTGAATGAAAACACTCAAAATAATTTTTTGTTATTTTGAGTTTTCTTTATAATTTTTTTTTTGTTTTCATAAATACATTTTTAAAAATAATAAAGAGAACGCGTTTTCATTATTTAAAAAAATTGAAAATTAAAAATAATTTAAAAATAGTAAAAGAACGCAGCCTAAGAGTTGTTTTTTTTTGCCATGGCTTTAATCTTTCTTCTTTTCTCTAAAATTTGATGTATAATTAATTTAATCAAATCGACAGGAGATATATGATTAATTTGCCTAAATATATATTATACAAAGATTTCACTGGCCGAACCCTATCACAAGATGGTGCTATAACACAATGTTGCAATTGATAGAGTTGTCACAATGTGAAAGCTTGGTATGAAAAGAAAGAAATTGGAGAGAAAAGAAAAAGAATAGGGCCATAGCCACTGGATCAGAAGAGAGAGTTTCGTCAAAGCTAAGAAAGGAAAGAAAGAGAAAGATAAGGGAACAGAGCCTTATATATTTGCAAACATTTAACAGTTATTTTATTAGTGCAAGGGGGATGGTGATGCAGTGACGGAATCATTGGTGAGCTGCATAGGTAGCTCATTATTAAATATGATCTCGTCGTCGTCATCGTCGTTCATCCTGCCCAACAATCAAATCCTCCCCACAAACAAAGACTCACCGCTGCCGATCCATATGATCTACGTCTCCGAGCGGAACGGATCTTCGACTATATACCTCGACGCAGTCTACCATGGCGGTCCTGATTGTGCTAGAAAAAGGTCAGCGCTCGAAGTTTTGAATCGGGTTCTAATCAGGGCCCGACTCTTAAGCCATGTATGTCATAGCGTTAGGCCCCCAAAATTAGAAGGCCTTAAATTTTAAAAATTTATAATATTTATGTATATATATTTTTATTTTTTAATAATTAATATTTTATTAAAAAAATTAAATACAAAACATTGTAAATTTTTTTTAACTTTCCTTCACCATTTTTCAATTTTTAACCATTGCTGTGGTGTTCCCAAATCTCAATATCCCATAAAACCCATTTTCCCTCCTAATATCCCATGAATATATAGTTTTTTTGCTGGTATTGATCTTCTTAGAGTTTCAAGAAAAATTAATTTTATTTTTTATTGTTTATTATTATAAGTTGTTTGATTTTTTTTTTTCTTATATCTGAGACAGTATATTTTAGTTAAAAATTTATTATCATTAAGAGATTATTATATTTTATAATTGATTGAATTTTATTTTATTTTTTTTTAATTTAATAAAATAATAAAATATTTATATAAAAAATATATATTATTTATTTTTTTATAAAAAAAATTAATACTCGAAGTTCTCAAAAAAAAATTCTTCGGCCTAAGGCGCCCAACTCTATTGGGCCTTCTCTGGTTCTAAGTCCCTTTGGTCGGGGATCAACAATCCAACGGTTTGATTTCGATGAAGGATAGGCCCAGTTTGGTGGGTGATCATCTGATATACGCTTCGACTCATGAAAACATCGGTGCCCCGCGGATGAGTTGGACAGCGGCGTACTCAACTCACCTGGGGACCGGGTTGACTCGGAGATTGACGCCTCATGGGATGACCGATTTCAGTCCAGCCGTGTCGCCGTCGGGGACGTGGACGGCCGTACCGTCGTATGGAGAGAGAGGGTGGAGCGGCGAAATTCAAGAGCTGAAGACTGATATTTTTATTTTCAAGACCGACGACGGCTCCGACGGGGTCAAGGTGGGTAGCCGTGTTGGGTGGACGATTCCACTCTTTGCTTTCACAGGGTGAGTGACGATGGCTGGTGGAGTGTCTACAGAGCAGTTTTTCCAAAAAGTGGCAAAATCAGCGTTGACTCAGTGTTGACTCAGCGACTCACTCCACCGGGCCTTCATGCGTTCACTCCGGCGAGTTCGCCGGCCAACAAGAGACTCATTGCCGTGGCAACTAGGCGACCCGATTCAGAGCATCGCCACATAGAGCTATTCGATGTTGTTTCGAAACAATTTTGGGAAGTCACTCGACCCGTTTCTCCCAAAGCCCATCACTATAACCCGTTTCTCTCCCCCGATTTCATTAGGGTTGGGTACCATAGATGTGGAGGGCAGAGAAAGGGGGGGAAAGATACCCAATTGTTACTCGAAAACCTCCACAGCCCACTACCTGAGGTATCTGTTTTTCGCATCGACGGATCGTTTCCTTCTTTCTCGCCGAGGGTGATCGAATTGCTTATTTAGATCTCGAAGGCCTTAATGTCATGAACCTGGACGGGTCGGGCCGTCATCGCGTCTATTCCGGAACACTGTTCGGAACTGCATGGGATCCAGTAAGAAAAGGGG
Source organism: Diospyros lotus (assembly GCF_014633365.1). Classification (NCBI taxonomy): domain Eukaryota; kingdom Viridiplantae; phylum Streptophyta; class Magnoliopsida; order Ericales; family Ebenaceae; genus Diospyros; species Diospyros lotus. The sequence goes on from NC_068345.1 coordinate 6,607,551, forward strand.
TAATATACACTAGCGCTGGACCCTATTTTGCTTCCGTGGGCACCGAAGTAGACGTGATCTCCATCAACATTGACGACGACGAATTGAGCCACAAAAAGTCGACGGAGGGGACCGAGAACAACGCCTTCCCGGCACCTTTGCCAGACGGGAAGTGGCTTGTTTTCCGATCGGGTCGGTCGGGTTACAAGAACCTGTACATAATGGACGCTGTATATGGAGAGAAGGGCGGGCTCTACAGGCTTACCGACGGGCCATGGGACGATACGATGGCAACCTGGTCCCCCGATGGTGATTGGATTGCCTTCTCATCGGATCGGGAAAACCCGGGTTCTGGGAGTTTCGCATTATACATGAGGGAAATTCTATCGCGAACCCGAAAAATTACTCTTCATAACCCACGTCCCATCAAAATTTCTAATAATTTTAAAATACCTATTTTATCCCCCACAACCACAGCCAACCCTCTTCTCCGATCACCTCTCATCGCCGACTATCATCTCGCATCTCTCTTTCCCTTCTACATCATATACACACAGACACATATATATATACACACAACAACCCAACACACACACACACACATATATATATATATACACACACACACACTCATACACACCTATATATATATATATATACACACTCACACACACAAACGCATGGCCGCGGCCATGAAAACCTCCGCACCTCGCGGTGCGGAGGTTTTTAGCAACTCCCGCACCGTGAGGTGCGGGGATTTCAGCAATCTCCGCACCTCGCGATGCGGGAGTTTCAGCAACCTCCGCACCGCGAGGTGGGGGGATTTTAGAAATTCCCGCATCTCGCGGTGCGGGAGTTTCAGCAACCCCCGCACCGCGAGGTGCGGGGATTGTTGAAATCCCCGACTGCCAGCAGTTGGGAAAACCAAGTTTCCCCGACTGCCAGCAGTCGGGAAGACTTTTTATATTTTTATATTTTTATTTTAATTAAAATTTTTATTATAATAAAATAATACAAATAAATAATTTTTAAATTTCTGGATTTTAAGTAATTATAATTTAACTAATTTTAAATTTTAAATCATGGTGTTGAATTTTTAATACTTAAAAGAATTTAAAATTAATTAATTTATCTTATTAAATTACTTAAAGATACACATATCTAAAAATTCTATCATCATTTAAAATATATTTTTTTTATAATTACATATATTTAAAAAGAATATATTTTAAATGATGATAGAAATTTTAAATTTATCTTATTGAATTAGGTAAAGATATATATATTTAAAAAAAATTATTTTAAATGATGATAGGATTTTTAGATATGCATATTTTTAAGTAATTCAATAAAATAAATTTTAAATTTTTTTAAGTATTAAAAATTCAACACTTAATTACAATGATTTAAAATTTAAAATTAGTTAATTTATAATTACTTAAAATACAGATATTTAGAATTTATTTATTTATATTATTTTTATTTTATTTTATTATAATAAAACAAATTTAATTAAAATAAAATAAATAAAATAAAACAAATTTAATTAAAATAAAACAAATTTAATCAAGCCTTCCCAGCAGTCGGGGAAGGCTTGATTCCCCGCACCACAAGGTGCGGAGATTTTAGAAATCTCCGCACTTCACGGTGCGGGGGTTGCTGAAACTCCCGCATCGCGAGGTGCGGGGATTTAAAAAACTCCCGCACCTCGCGATGCGGGGATTGCAGAAACCCCCGCACCGCGAGGTGCGGGGGTTTCCATGGCCGCGGCCATGGAACTTGTATATATATATATATATATAAGTGTGTGTGAGTGTGTGTATATATATTTATATAGGTGTGTGAGTGTATATGTGGGTGTGCGCTGGGTTGCATGGTCGCAGTTGCCATGGCCGCGGCCATACTGTGTGTATATATATATGTATAAGTATGCGTGAGTGCGTATTTATATAATTTAGGTGATGGCTGAGGATGAGAGATGATCGGAGAAGAGAGTTTGTTGTGAGTTGTGGGGGTAAAAGAGGTATATTAAAATTATTAAAAATTTTGATGGGACGTGAGTTTTGAAGAGTAAATTTTCGGGTTCTGAATAGAATTTCCCTATACATGATCCACCCGAATGGAACGGGGCTCAAGAACCTACTGGACAGCGGATCGGGTGGACGAATCAACCACCCGTGTTTTAGCCCAAACGGAAATAGCATCGTGTTTACATCAGACTACGCCGCCTTGTCGGCCGAACCAATCTCCATCCCTTCTCAGATCCAGGCCTTCGGCGAAATCTTTACGATAAGATCGGACGGTTCTGGATTGAGCAGAATGACCCATAACCCGTATGAGGACGGGACGCCGACTTGGGGACCCGTTTCCATGAGAGCGGCCGACGTGCAGCAAGCGGTTGATTAAGAATGCAACTTCAGCGACAGTTCTTGGCTCAGCGCCGCCAGGCCCTCCGCCGCAGTAAGAGGGCAGTGCGGCGGAATATCGGCAAGAAGCCAGTAACTAGTAAGGACTGATTCGTAGTTATCAGAAAGAATTATGTAAAGAAAGAGACTTCAACTTAATGTATTTGTATTGTAGTTGTATTGTGTAGTGTAGTGTAATTGCGCTTGTGCCGTCGAGGCATGTAAATAAAAGCTTCTTCAGTTACTATATAACAACAGTCTCTATTGGTTGTATTTTGGAAAGTATCTTCAGAAATTAAATGGTTCAGATAGCATTTCCATTGTGCAATTGGAAGTTGAGCTGAGGAGAGAGAGATCTGAAGATTGGCAATCTGAATGGTATATGGAAGAGGTGAAATCCCCAACCCTCATGTAATTTTATTTTAAATCATTTTTATTTACAAATAATCTTAATCTTTTAAATTATGCATAAGTTCTTTCTTTCTTTCTTTTTTTAATAAAAGAAAGCTCTTTTGTACCTTTAGATTTTGCTCGTTTCTATTGTCAAAAGGAATGATTTTGAAGGGAAAGGGAAATGAAAATGGAAATGAGAATAGAATGGAATGATTTTGAAGGGAAAGAGAAATGAAAGTGGAAATGATTATTTTATTTTTATTTTATATTTTATATAAATAGAAATGAGATGAGAATTCTATTTCATTATTGTATTTGGTATGTTTTAATTTTGACGAGATGAAATGATAAAAATAATCTGTTAACAAGAATGTTCTTTTACATTATAAAATTAGAAAAAAATTTAAAAATATTATTTAATTCTAAAAATATATAATTATCAAATATAAGTTAAAAAATTATTTTCCTTTTTTAGCTAAAAATATTTTAAAAATTGTATAAAATAAAATTTTATTTAGTTGCCAAAAAAAATTATTTGAGGAGAAGAAAGATCCTGGTGGTTTTTGGTGATCTATGACAGTAAAAGAGACGAGGTGGGTAGGGGTGGTGCCGGTAACATAAGAAGGGCGGTTCACGGTGGTTTTAGGTCAACTAGACGGCTGCAATGGTCTCTAGCAGGAGAGAGAGAGAGAGAGGGTGGATCACGGTTGAGTTCCATGTAAAGTTGTCCCTTGCCTGGATTTTTGAGGGCATGGCCTGACACAGCTCATAGACATGGCCTATATGGGTTGTGCTGGGCTGGCCTATGTGGCAAAGCCAGGGCTGTCCATTAATACTAAATAATGCCTCCAAATATTTTTGTTGTTTCCAAATGTTCAAATCTATTATATATAGGACACATGTTTCTGTCATCATGTTCCTGCCTTTTATCAGCTAAGTTTAGGAAGTTCAGTGTTGACATAATCTTGAATTGTAGAAATTGGTTCCCTTCCCTGTCCTTGCTTTTGCTGTATTCTACAGCAATGCATTTTGATTAAGTTAGATTGTAACTTTGCCATATGCCACTGTTCCCTTATGGCCTCTATTTGGCGGTTGCTGGACTATTGATCAAGCATAAAAGTTAAGCTGCTCTTAGTGTTCCTAGGAACATCAACATCCAGTTGAAGTTGTGTGTTTGGAGCTCTGTTTTTGTTTCCAGGTTTATGAGGTGGGTCCTTCTGTTCCATCCTTTTTAAGCATCCTGCCATTATCATATCTTCACAAAAAAAAGGGGCCATTGGGGTTGGAGAATGATTTGTGTTTTTTCAATTTAAAGATTAAACATGAATTGCCTTTGGTTTCAGACTTGGTTACAAGAAAAAAATACAACTAACCATTGGTCATTGCTACACTGCATATCCTTTACATCAACAGTGATAGATGTTGGCTTTGGTAGCTCTTTACAGGCAAAATATCTAAAATATCCTTTAGTGCCTAAGACCTGGAGCAACCCAATAAATTCCTTCGCATATCAGTTCACAGACCCCACTAGTGGATCCTTGTACACTGGGCTGAGTCAGTGGACACAAAATACTAAAGGAATTTTATTGTATTTAATGAAAAAAAGGGATGCCTGAGACTATATCTATTAGGTGCATTTGATTTGATAAGGGTGAAAAATGATGGTAAAATTTATTTTTTATTTAAATTTTAAAAAATTCTATCAAATAGTTTTTCAATTTCTTAGAATTTGGATTCTATTTTAGTTCAAAAAGTGAAGATTTTTTTTGAAATCAATGAATTGGAATTCCTAAGAGTTGGGATAAGAATTGAAATTTCATAAAATTAGAATTTTATCTTCATTTTTTACTTCTATCAAACGCACCATTAGATTTTGAAATGCATCCACAAAATTTGGCCTGCGTCCTTTCTTTGCTGTTAAAGTGTTATTGTACCTGGCATGGGTACGATTAACTTAGCAAAATAACAATGTGTTTTCTCTGTTGTTCTCTTCCTACAAGTTGTTTTGCTTCTTGGGATTCTCTGCTATCTACTGGCTCCTAGACTTCAATCAATCAGGTGATTCCTCATGAGGTTGTTCACTCTCTGTTTTCAGCTTGCAAAAGTGGTAATTTTGACTGGGGCAAACATGGAAGTCAATAACATAATGGCCGAGGGATATCCGGTTTCTCATATGCTTTCTCAGGTATAGTTGTTTCCAACTTTTTTTTGTCTTAAATGTCTTTTTACTTCCTTTGGTTTGAGCATAAAGTCAAATCGCTAGTGTTTTGGAAGTGAAAATTTAACTTTGTGCTAAAGTACTGGTTCACTGTTTATTAATTTAATGATTCAGCTGTTTTTTTTTTTGAAATTGAACATGTTTGATGAAATATTATATGTGAAATATAAGTAATCAGAGATGCTAAAGGGCAAAGTGGGCAGGTGATTCTCATTTCACTTGCATGGCTGAAGGTCAAGCCTCACTTATTGACAGTGTAGCATGGCAAATTAAAGAAAATACTTAATTAATCCTCTCACAGACACAAGGAGTCAGGAATTAGAGAAACACTCTTAATTATGAAAAATAAAACTATGTTTGTATTTGCTAAAATAAACTCCAAGCCCTCCTAGTTATAGGCTTGAAGTTTTAAACTTCATATTTCTAAGAGGTAAAGGAATTTTAATTTTAAAAAAAAGTAAAACTAATTAAGAACAAAATAGGAATCCTAAATACAATAAGGAATCCTAGATTAACTAAGAAATGATACAATCTATCCATATGATCTTTGGTGGGATTGTTCATAAATTGGTTGGTTACACTTACTGCAAAGTCATATCAAGTTTTATGTGTTAGAGATATATAAGTCTTCTAACCAATCTCTAATATCTTCCTTTGTCTATAGAATTATTTTTTCCTTCTCCTCTATCTTTGATGACAATTTCCATTGGAGTATATGCAAGTTTGCATCAAAATATTTCGATTTCTTTAAATAAATCAAGAACATACTTGTATTGAGAAAACACAATACTTGTCTTAAATCTTGGCATTTCCATTTCGAAAAAATATTTTAGATTTCCCAAGTCTCTTACTTCAAATTCATATGTAAGAAACCTCTTAAGTTTTTCAATCTCCTCTTTGTGATCTCTTGTTAGGACTATATTATCCACATACACAATAATAATAGGTATCCTTCTACATACACAATAACAGTCATCGCCGTCATCGTCCTCCACGTGCATTCCTTTGTAAATATATCTATAACACACACACACACATATAATATATATTTAACATTATTTTAATTTTTTTACTTTTTTTACACATGTGCATGTGAGACTCACTTAAAATGTTTTCAAATGCTAGATGGCATGCCATGTCAATGGGTCTTGGACGCTGACGAATCGGATCCAGGTCGTAAATAAAATTACAACCAATTGATCAAATTGAGACCTTATTATCAAAATTAAAACTTTTGGATAAAATCACAAAAACGTAAAAATGTTTAGATTTTTTACCCTAATAGCCTTTTTTTTACACATGTGCATGTGAGACCCACTCAAATTGTTTTAAAATGCCATGTGGTATGCCACGTCAGCGAGTCTTGGACGTCGACGAATCGGATCTGAATTGTGGATAAAATTGCAAGCAATTGATCAACTCAAACCTTATTATTAAAATTGAAATTTTGGATAAAATCACAAAATGCAAAAAGTTTTGAATTTTTCGTACTAATAGCCCTTAAAAAATGTTTTGAAAATCATCTATAAACCAAGTTTACTGAAAATATATTTTTTAATATTATTTTATCTATAAATCAAAATAGAAATTTCTCAACACTATCAACCCAAAAAGAAAAATATTGTGACCAGAAGCAGTGCAGAGGTGGAGTTCAGGTCAATTGCTCACGAAATTTGTGGGGTATTATGTATTAAAAGAATTCTAGAAGATTTGAAGGTTTCTACACCATCACCTATCAAGATTTACTTTGACAACAAGACAACTATCTCAATTGCTCGTAACCCAGTCTTACATGATAGAAAAAACATGTAAACGTGGACAAATATTTCATCAAAGAGAAACTGAACAATGGTTTGATATGCATGCCTTATATACAAACCATTAGTCAAGTTGCAAACATCTGGATCAAGGCCTTTTACAAAAACTAGTTCAATAGTTTAGTAAGCATGCTTACAATGAATGACATCTTTATGCCAATTTGAGAGGGGATGTTGAAAGACATGAATTAATTTTGTTTGGAAATAGAAAAGAGAAAAATATTTAAAAAAATTAGTTTTAAAATAAAATCTCGATTCTTTCTCTTATAGTCGATAATTAAGTAATAAGATTGTTAGAATATAAGAGAAGATTACAATATTAAAGGTTCTAAAATTAATGGCATGAGGCAGTTTGCAAAAAATAAATTCTAACAATTTTAAAGTTCAATTGACATATTTTATCTTCTTAAGTCTAATTCAAATTTGTTTCTATTTTTTGGAAATATTTTAGATGATTTGTTGTGTTAAATATCCCAAACTTGTATGCAATAAAAAATTAATTAAACTTTTCAAAATATTCATGCTTATTTGATTCTTTTTCATTTACTTTTAAGCTAAATGCACGCATCAAATTTTACTTTTTTTTATTGTGTCACTCTCAACTTTATTTGATCTCAATTATACCTTTGAACTAGTTAATATTGCATAAATTCACCTTTCAACTTTCATTTTCTTTTTTATTGTAACATTCTCAACTTTACTTGGTCCCAATTACACCCCTAAATTAGTTAGTTTCATGCTATATGAATATTTGACTAGTTTTGAAGCTACGACTAATATTCATGTTCTAATAAAAACTTGAGGTTCATTGCCTCAAGATTTGGATTAATCGTACAGTTTATTATTGATGTTAATTTAAATAGAATTCAAACTTTCGACATTATCTTTATTCCAATTTTGAAGCTTTACAATCTAACTCAGTCAAATAATATTATTTCTACTTTTGTCTTCCAACAAAAATGATGATGACAATGAAGGTACAGTGATTGGAATTAGAATTGGGATGGGGATTTGCTTTATTTTTTTAGTTTTTGTGAGTGGATTTTGGTGTTACAAGAAGACTTCATTTAAAAAAAAGAAAAATAAAATAGAATTAAATTTACCTCTTCTTTTGATTTTAAATTTTTTAATATAAATAAAATCCACATTATTAACACGAATAACCTATCCCTACCAAATAAATTCATATCATGCGTTATGAGTCACGTTGCCCAAGTGTTCATATGACGTAAAATTAACTAGTTTAGGGTTACAATTAGGATCAAGTAAAGTTGAAGGCGCCATGATAGAAAAAATTGAAAGTTGAAGGATGAGTTTATGTCATGCTAAGGGTGCAATTAAGATATATTAGGTAAAATTGAAGGTGTGATAATAAAAAAAAAATTATGAAGTGAATTATGCGTTTGGGCTCTGTTGCTATTATGACATCTTAATACTGTTAGATAATGTTGACGCGGACAAAAGCCTTGTTAACTAGATGATGTGAGCATCGGCCTTGGGTTTTGTGATTTATTTAAAAATTAGTTTCAAAAGATTTGCCTTGAGTTCTTTTTTAGGTTGACCATGTGATTGGCAAGCCATCTTTAGATCTTCAAACCTTTCCAAAATGGGAAAAACGGCAGATCTCTACTGCACTCCTTGTCTTCCTTTTCAATGAGTTGACTTCCCCAGATTGTGAATGATGTGTGGCATTTCTCATAATGCATCAAGAGGTAATGGAAAACTCACTTTTTAAGTGGGAAATTTCCAAAACCCTTATGGAATTTTGAAGAATGAAATAGTACATATAGCTCTACTCATTTGATGCTTTTATCTGTTATTATTAGAGTGAAAGAGAGAGTTGTGATTAAGGTGTTCAGATTGTGTTTGTTGCAGGTTGCTGGAAATTGTGGATGTCAATGTTCCACATCTCTGATTATTTTTTATGGCAGGGTCTTTGAAGCTCCATTTTTGCATAATTGGAAAACCATATAGGTAAATAAGCTAGCTAGCTAGCTAGGAGGAATTTGGGGACTCGGAAGTGTTGTTAATGCCTAGTTTTTTGTTGCTAAAGATGGACCCACATAATTTCTCGTCTTACTAAATTACCTCAGTTTCACTATAACTGTTGGGATCTGGATCTCCTGGTTCCTTTTGTGGATTCAGTTTTGTTCAACTTTATATAATAAAATACTTCCAATCTTCAAATTTTATATGTTGCAATTTATTTGTCTGGAAGAATATTTTGTGAGGATTGCACTAGAAGAATGTTTCTAAGAGAGCTAGGTGATCCTGGCTATATTGACCACTATAACATGATTTGAATGTGTTGCCCTTAAAAAAGAAGGTAAACCATGACAGCATTGGATTACGTTCAATACAATAATCATTAATATACTTAATTTTGAGGCCTTTTCGACTCTATTTCTGATATAAAGCTGAAGAGGAGTGTAGATATCTCTAAAGATTGAACATTCAAACTCTCTCCCCCTCCTCTCTATCCATGATCAGCATATCTGAGGCAAGATCAGGAGTACTTTAACCCTAGTAGTATACAAAGTTTGAAGCCAGACTTTTGAATGTTTTTAATTTAGATTTGGTACTGTTGGTAAACCATTTTGCCGAAAATACACGTCAAATTAGGAGTGTACTCAAGTAGATTTAAGAACCCAACTGAACGAATGTCTTTGGTTTGTTTTTTTTTATAGTTCGGTTCTATTTTAGTCCGAATTTTCTTTGGCCCCAATTGAAATTTGTTAGGTTCTAAGTCTACCATTTAGGTCCATGGACTTGAGCCAAATTGATCTATATATACAAAAATAAATTAAAAATATAAAACATATTACATAATAACATGATAGTAGTAAGTATTTAGTAACTTAGGAAATAGGAATCCAAGCAAATAACTAGTAAATAGTAATAGAGAGAATATATCTTCTATAGTTGTGTTAGGTCCATGGTCATGTTTTTTTCCTTTTGTTTTGTCTTTTCGGAAAGGGATGAAGAATTTTATTAATGATACATTAATACAAAGGAACCAAATCCAGAAGCCTCAACAGACTGAGAGCCGGGAGAGTGAACAACTAACAGCACTACCCAAACCAAAACCAACAAATACAAAGTACTAAGTTGGCTACGCCAATGAATACTATACCTCAACTACTGTAAAGAATCATCAGTAACAAACCCAGAAATAAAACATCTGGAGACATGCCCCAAACCCTCCTAATCAGTGAATAAAAGGCAACAATGAAGAAGCAAGAAGCAGCCAACTGAATGTGTTAACATAGTTAAACTAGTGTTGTCTGTTTTTTCCAGAATTTATGCAAGTCAAAATTTGAGATTATTATATATAAGTTGGAACCGAGAACCAAACCAAACCAATCCAACTTTTATTGGATTTACTTAGTGATTGGTTTGGTTCTACTTCTAGTTTTATTGAACTGATTAAGATCGATTCGTTCTATTAGCATGGTTCAATTTTATATCATAAAATACTTCCAATCTTAAAATACACAAACACACATTCCAATCTTAAAATACACAAACACACACAGACATACTGTTGAGCAACACCAAACAAGAATTCAAAGTTTGAAACCCCAATTTATTTCTTCCATGTCTCTGACAGCTTCGGTAATGGCTGATTTAGCTACGCTGGATTCATTCAGTTAACTGGCACTGAACGGTTTGAAGATTTGTGATCAACAACGATGCCGGCGATTGATCCGCTGGCCGCGGCGACAGAGATCACCAGGCAAGCGACGCTCAGGATTTGGAGGCACAGCCATCTGGTGCTCCACTTCGGGATCTTCTTCTGGACGATGTACATCTCCACGGGAAAATACACAGTGAGCGGCCAAAATCCGAAGGCTCCGAGGATCTCAACGACGTAGTTGAAGAACGACATCAGCATCGAGATCACGGTCGTCACGATCACGAAGATTGTTCTCCAGACCAGCCGGAAGAGATTGAGCTTGTAGGGCTTGATTCCTGGAATTGGAATGTCGATTTCTTTGGAGATGAAATCGCTATCTGGAAACCACTCTGTTGCTTGCTCCTCGACGAAGGCGAAGAGCGGCTGGCAGTAGACCTGGTAAGCTCCGATGAGGTGGATGACTATGGCGGCGTTGGCAATGTCGAGGAGCCAGTAAGGGTTGTAGAAGCCGAAGCCGGTGAGGAGGTTGTGAGGGGACAAGTCGCCGAAGGCGGCATAGCCGAAGCAGCCGCAGAGCATGTAGAAGATCGTCACAGAAACGTTTATCAGACAGGCCTTCTTCATCGTCTTCGATTCCGTCGGGAACGACCGGATTGTGTCCTGTGATGAATATCCGCCACATTTCAGTGAAATTATAGTCGGTTTGAAGATGAATCAGAAGAAATTAGTGTTATCTATACCTGAATTTCGATGAGGACGATGGAGTATGAATAGGCGAAAGCAATGTCTCCTAGTGCTCGGAAGGTCCTCCAGATCTTCTGAGCTTCAGTCACCGTTCCTATGCTTATTCCGGTGAGACTTCCCTTGAAATTTCCTGTTTCTGACCATTACTCAGGGAAAGAACAAGCCCACATTAGCTTCAAAAAATCCAATTTCAGCTCTCAGAGCAGAAAACAAGAAGCCATTGACGGTACCTGCAACTTTGGCTATTCCGAGGCCAAGACCAATTGTAGAGTAAGTGAAGGACATGACGGCGGGGACAATGGAGAGCCACCATATCTGATCGAAGTTCGGGAGTTGGGAGAAGATGATCTCTGCAACGCCAAACGAGATCATGTACGGTTTGCTTGATAATCTGCAGGGGTTCTCCCCGCCGCTCGCGTGGAAGCAGTTGGACCTTTTGATCGCCCTGTTTGATCAGAACCCAACAAAGAGTCCATTATCCCAAAGACTCCCAAGAAGCACGAGATGAATTGAGTGGGTTCAGGATTTTTATATACATTCTTACATCATACTCATAGATGATGCAATGGTGAAGCCAATGGCATCTCGAAAGAGGTTCAGGTACTGAATCAGCCCACACATCTTCACCTTAACCCCACCTGACAAAATAAATAAACATGAAAGCAGAGTTTATTTCTTGGTCTTTCAGAAACAGCCCACTATTCTTCTCGCTTTGCTAAGAGTCAAAAGCGGAAAGAATCGTATTTGTATTTGTATGCAATCGTTCAAGAATAAGCAACCTTGATAGGCAATTTGTATGAAAATTATGTAGAGATTTTAAATAATTGGATCATATGAATTTACTTAGAATTCATAGATAAAAGGTAAGATATCTAAATAAGATCTATATGATTCGATTTTATACTGTTGACGTCATGTAGAATCTTAAGTCAAAATTAATATTACATAACAAGAACTTATGTAATTGAATCTAGCCATAAACACTAAATTTTTTAAAAAATGCTATTTGTACATCATTACGTATATATTAGACTACACAATGATATTAAAATATCTAAAATATCTCTTATTAAAAGTGGTGAGACACAGAAGCGCAGTCATGCGCGAGGGGTATTTTTGTCATTTATATGCATTGTGTAAGGGAAATTCTATTGGCAGCCCGTGTTTTTACTCTTCACAACCCGCAATGCATCAAATTTCACACCAATTTTAAAATATCCATTTTACCCCTCCCACATCCCACAGTCACTTTCTTCTCCGACTAGCAACCTTCGCCTCGCCTCTCTCTTTCTCTACCCCACACACACAAACACATACATATATAATTTTATATACACATATGTTGTTGGGTACACAAACACATACACATACATATATATATACACACACACACACATACTACTGGCCCACTGGGTCAGCCGCTATGGCTGACCCCCCCTCACACACACGCATTCTCTCTCTCACACACACACAAATACATACATATATATATACACACACACACATACGACCACCATGGCCGACCCAGCTGCTAGGTCGGCCATGGCAGTCGACCCCCCTTCCCCCCCATATACACATACACACACACACACACTCTCTCTCTCTCTTTCCCCTCCCCCCCCCCACACACTAAAACCATGGCCGCGACCATGGCAACAGTCGGGGAACCCAACGTTCCCCTATTGGTCCGAGCAGGGGAATGATGGGTTCCCCGACTGTTGGCAGTCAGGGAACCCATCGTTCCCGGACTGGCTCGAGCCGGGGAACAATGGGTTGCAGTAGGGGAAACCTGGGTTCCCCAGCTGCTGGTAGTCGGGGGCCTTTTTTTATTTTTTATTTTTATTAAATTTTTTATTATAATAAAATAAAATTAAAAAATAATACAAATAAATAAATTTTAAATATCTACATTTTAAGTAATTATAATTTAGGTAATTTTAAATTTTAAATCATTCTATTAAATTTTTAATACTTAAAAAAATTTAAAATTAGTTAATTTATCTTATTAAATTACTTAAAGATACATATATCTAAAAATCTTACCATCATTTAAAATAATTTTTTTTTAAATATATGTATCTTTACCTAATTCAATAAGATAAATTAATTAATTTTAATTTTTTTAAGTATAAAAAATTCAACACCTAAGATGAATTTTAGAGAGGTTAAATTTTTTATTAAAAAAATTAAAATTAATTAATTTGTCTTATTGAATTAGGTAAAGATACATATATGTTAAAAAAATTATTTTAAATGTTGATAAGATTTTTAGATATGTGTATCTAAGTAGTTCAATAAGATAAATGACCTAATTTTAATTTTTTTTTAAGTATTAAAAATTCAACACTTAATTACAATAATTTAAAATTTAAAATTAGTTAAATTATAATTACTTAAAATATAGATATTTAAAATTTATTTATTTGTATTATTTTTAATTTTTTTAATTTTATTTTATTATAATAAAAAAATTTAATAAAAAATAAAAAAAGGCCCCCAACTGCTGGCAGTCGGGGAATCCATCGTTCCCCGGCTCGGGCCAGTCGGGGAACCTATTGTTCCCCTGCTCGGACCAGTTGGGGAACGCTGGGTTCCCCGACTATTGCCATGGCCGCGGCCATGACAGCCGCGACCCTGGTTTTTGTGTGTGGGGGGGGGGGAGGGGGGTCGGCCATGGTGACCGCATGTGTGTGTGTATATATATATATATATATATGTATGTGTTTGTGTGTGTCTGTGTGTGAGAGAGAGAGTACGTGTGTGAGGGGGGGTCGACCGCCATGGCTGACCCAACAACATATGTGTGTGTATATATATATATATGTATGTGTATGTGTTTGTGTGTGTAGGGTAGAGAAAGAGAAAGGCGGGGTGGAGATTGCTGGTCAGAGAAGAAAGTGACTGTGGGATGTGGAGGGGTAAAATAGAGATTTTAAAATTGGTGTGAATTTTGATGCGCTACGGGCTGTGAAGAGTAAAAACACGGGTTGCCAATAGAATTTCTCATTGTGTAACTCAAGATGTATATAAATGATTTACCAATAACACAACTCAAATTTTTATCTAATAACTCTTCCATTATAAGTTAATTAGATAATGACTTATATTTTGTCTTAAGCCACACATTTAAAAAAAAAAAATACGATACGCACATTTAACAATTAGTTAGATCACTATCAATAATGAAATCATCTTGCGGGTATATGAGAAAATAATTAACTATATTATTAGCTCATTTTTAAAAAATTAAAAAAATAATATTATGAGTCATGAGTGATGACAGTATTATCAATTATGTAATGCTATTTTATTGAAGGAAATTAAAGAGACTATCCGTCATTATTATCTTTGTCTAACACCTCCTTAAGTGAAGATGCAATAAATGACTGATATACCGTCATCAATCATAACTCTTAATATTATAAAGTAAAAATGATTAACAATTAATGATAGACACAACATATTTCCAACAAATTATTGACTAGAGAAAAATTTACCGAGGTTGGACCGGACAGCGTCCATGTAAGTGTGGTTCCTCTCGCCGGGGACGAGGTCGCAGGAGCCGTAACAAGCAGCCAGAAGGGTGGAAGTATAGAAGTAACAAAGGAGAAAAAGAGCATCACAGTTGGGCCGGCAATCCATCCAAGCTGAGCAGTGGTCCAAGCCGAGGAGAGCACTCCGGAGCCGATCACCGCCGTTATTATGTAAGCATTTGCCGTATTGAAAGTCCCTAAATATCAAGCCAAACAGCATGAACACGAAAAGGAACTTAGGACAATTAATGGGAGCCTAATTAAGATAGAAATAAAATTTGTAACCCGTCCATTAATGGCGGGAGAGTTTTACCAATTCGTTTGAGACAACTCTTTGCGGAGTTGTTCTCACCCATCTTTGTTGTCTTGTTGAAGGAGACAAATGAAGATCAGACAAGCGCTATTCTCTGTAAGTGAAGAAGTAGTAGCAAGTAAGAAGAAGAAGAAGAAGAAGTAGTAGCAAGTAAAGTGCGCCCTCGAAAGCTTGCACGGCCCTAAAAGCGACATCTTGCATCTGGGCAGTGGCTGCTATGCAACATCTTGCATCCGGGCAGTATCCGGGCAGTGGGCGCTTCATACGTATGCAGGGAAGAAGAAAAAAAAGTAGGAGCAAGTAAAGTGCGCCCTCGAAAGCTTGCACGACCCTAAAAGCGACATCTTGCATCCAGGCAGTGGCCGCTATGCAACATCTTAAATCCGGGCAGTATCCGGGCAGTGGGCGCTTCATACGTATGCAAGGAAGAAGAAGAAAAAGTAGTAGTAGCAAGCAAAGTGCGCCCTCGAAAGCTTGCACAACCCTAAAAGCGACATCTTGCATCCGGTTAGTGGCCGCTATGCAACACGTCTTGCATCCGGGCAGTATCCGGGCAGGGGGCGCTTCATACGTATGCATGCAGGGCCCCTGCCCGGCCGCTTCATACGGGCAGTACTGCCCGGATGCAAGATGTCGCTTTTCCCCATCGAAAGCTTGCACGACCCTAAAAGCGACATCTTGCATCCGGGTAGTGGCCGCTATGCAACACATCTTGCATCCGGGCAGTATCCGGGCAGCGGGCGCTTCATACGTATGCATGCAGGGCCCCTGCCCGGCCGCTTCATACGGGCAGTACTGCCCGGATGCAAGATGTCGCTTTTCCCCATCAAATTAGCCTTGGGCAAACGGCGTCGTTTCTCCCAAGGCTACTGTTTCCCAAACTTCGTCTCGCCCCACATGCGTTTCGAACTCGAGACTAGCCCAGCTAAGAATCTCACCCGCGTGCACGTAACAACAAAGCTGAGAGAGTTGTCGGTTTTATACATGCAAACACTAATTTTATACCAATCGAGCTCCCTTTTTTTGTAATTACACTTAAACCCCGAGAACCTTCAAAAACATTCAATCGACTTCCTATTCAAAAACAAAATAAATTTTAATTTTTATCATTAAATTTCTCCAACCCACAAATCCCCATTAAATCATTTTAAACTCAAAAGTTATTTTTTTTCCTAAGATATTGAGATGTTACAATCTCTCATTCTTAAAAATTTTTTACTCAAAATTTTTAAATAATTATTTATATCACAAATAAATTTTCTGAATTAACCACAATTCATGAATAAGTAAAGAAATATTCCTGCACAGTCCTCCAAAAGGTGGACATAAATCGACTATCTCTATCAGACACAATACTCATTGGAATTTCATGCTACTGAATAATTTTGAATATAAAGTCGAGCAACTTGTTCAGCCTATGGTACTTTTAACAGATAAAAAATACACCAACTTTGCTAAATGATCCACAATCGCTCAAATAGCATCAACTTTCCTTAAAGTTTGGGGTAATCCCATGATAAAATCTATTGTCACGTGTTCCCATTTCCATTCAAAAATTTTCAAATATTGTAATCTCCCCGATGGTTTTTGGTGTTTAGCTTTTCTTCGTTGGCATGTATCACATTTGCTCACAAATTCAGCCACACTTTTCTTTATTCCTGGCCACCAATATACTTCTTGAAAATTTCGATACATTTTGGTGGTTCCCATGGCGTATTATATATGGAGTATAATGTGCCTCACTCAGAATTTTTTATTGTAGCTCACCACAGGCAGGCACATACACTTTTCCATTCATTTGGAGTATGCTATTACGAAATTCAAATTCAGGTTGCTTGGGTTGTCTGTTCTTATCCATCCATTGCTTCAGACTACCATCATGAGTCATAGCTTGCTTAATTTCTTCCTACATATCAACTTACAATTGCATTTGTGCCACAACCCTAATGTTCTCGCATGGTTCTATCTTGAGAGTTAACTTTGCAAATTCCTCAGTCAAGGTTCACAAATAGACAACTAATGAGACTCCCAACATGAAACTCTTTCGACTCAGTACGTCTACGATGACATTTACCCATCCAAGGCGATACTAAATGGTATAATCATAATCCTTTCAAAGTTCCATCTATTAACGTTGGCAAATGTTTAATTTTCACCGGGAGAAAATATACTCCAATCTTTGATTATTTAATACATTTTAATATTTATTTAATCTTTATTTAATACATAATTAATAAATTTTATTTTTTTAATTTATTTTTTTCTTTTTTAGCAACTGACTATATTTTTAATTATTAATTTATTTTTTAATTATTTATTGCTAAATATATTTAATTTAAATTAATTTTTTATTATTTTATTTTTTTTATTAATTAGCAATGGAATATTCAGTTGTTAAATATATTTAATTTAATTAAATAAAAAATATAAAATTTAGCGACGGGATAGCCTTCATCGCTAAAAAAAATAAAGAAATAAAAAATACCAAATTTAGCAACTGGATAGCCCTCGTAACTAAAAAATAAAAATAAATTAAAATTTAGCGACAAGTCACTCCGGTCACTAAAAAAATAAAAATAAATTAAATAAAAAATGCCAAATTTAGTGACCGACATTATCCAGTCGCTAAAAAAAATTTAATTAAATAAAAAATATAAAATTTTGCTACAGAGGTTATCCAGTGGCTAAAAAATAAAAATAAATTAAATAAAAAATACAAAATTTAGCGACAGCATTGTCCAGTCGCTAAAAAATAAAAGTAAATTAAGTAAAAAATACCAAATTTAGCGACGGGATAACCCCATCACTAAAAAATAAAAATAAATTAAATAAAAAATACAAAATTTAGCGACAGGATTGTCCAGTCGCTAAAAATAAAAATAAATTAAATAAAAATACCAAATTTAGCGACGGGATAACCCTTTCGCTAAAAAATAAAAATAAATTAAATAAAAAATACAAAATTCAGCGACAGGATAACACCGTTGCTAAAAAATAAAAATAAATTAAAAAATTAATTAAAGATTATTTAGCGACGGAATGTTCCATCACTAAACAAATTAATTTAATTTAAATTTTTAAATCCTTTAGCAACGAAATATTCTATCGCTAAATAATTTTAATTTTAATTTATTTTTTTAATTATTTATCGACGAAATATTCTGTCGCTAATTCCGTCACTAAATAATAAAAAAATTAAAAAAATTGACGACGAAATTTTTCGTCGCAAATCCATCGCTAAAATTTAGCAATAGACTATCCGTCATTAAGACGTCTCTATTTAGCGATGAAAAAAGTCATTCGCTACATCCGTTGCTAAATTACTTATTTTTTGTAGTGTTAGAGGGGAATCTCTTGAAAACTTCTTGCCCCTGGTGCCTTTCAGTGACCTCCCCAGATCGTAAGCTCGCTTCTTCACTATTTTGTGTCTCTATCACGAAGCAATCTTCAGAATTTGAGGTATCATCGTCCCCTATGATATGGTTGCAGTTAGACATGGCCAAAATTGAACCGGACCGGCGGTTCGAACCGGAACCGGACCCGGACCCGGAACCGGCCGAACCGGAACCGAACTGAACTGGCGAAATTCGGTCCGGTTCCGGTTCAAGGTTCCGGGGAACCGGAACCGCCGGTTCCGCGGAACCGGATCCGGAACCGCCGGTTCCGCGGAACCGGATCCGGAACCGCCGGTTCCGGTTCCGCGGTTCTGGTTCCGCGGAACCGGAACAACCCCCCCCTCCCCCCGTGCAGCACCCTTCCCCCCCACCACCCCCCCCTCCCCCCGTGCAGCACCCTTACAAAAAAGAATTCTTGCGTATCGATGTTTTGATGAAAGTCATAATGCTGAAAATATTTGTAGATTAATTCAACAAATTTTACAAGAATATAGATTAGTTAATAGAATTTTTTCAATTTCTTTTGATAATGCATCGGCTAATACTGCTTCTATTAATGAATTGAAAAGAATTTGTCAACCAAATTTTGGTGGAAGATTTTTTCATGTTAGATGTGCATGCCATGTTTTAAATTTATGTGTTCAAGATGGTATTAAGTCACTTAATTCTTATTTAGATCCAATTAGAAATGTTATTTCTTATATTTGGGTACACCCTCGAACTGCAAAAGCATGGGCACATTTTTGCACCTCCAATGGTCAAACCCCAAAACGTTTTTCAAAAGATGTCCCTACTCGTTGGAACTCAACTTTTAAATTACTTAATCAATCTTTTGAATATAAAGATTTATTGTGTTCTTTTGCAGCAAATTATATTCCACAATATCCTATTTTTCCAACTATGTGGAATGTTTGTAGTTCAATTTTGAATATTTTATGAATTTTTAATGATGCTACTCATACACTTAGTAGTGTTTATAAACCAACTTCACATCAATTTTTAATAGAAGCAATGAATGTGGCCGGTGTATTAATGGAAGGAATTAATGTTGAAGAAATTTGTCATGCTGTTTTAGAAATGAGAGAAAAATGGTTACGTTATTATCAATTTATTCCTGAAATTTTTCTTGTTACTATGGTATTTGATCCTAGGTGTAAATTTGATGGTTTAATTGAGTGTTTGTCTAACTATTATTCGTTGTTAGGATTAGAAAATAATGAAGAAATTGATGTGAATATTATAATTTCTAAGGTTAGAACTTTATGCAATCAATTATATGAAGCATATGTTATTGCTCCTAGTAGTGAAGAATCATTTCCATCCATGGCTTCGCATTCCTCTTCCTCCCAACCAATGAAATGGGGTCATAAATTTTTAGATCAAAGGAGGAAAAAACCTAGATCGAGCTCACATTCGGAGCTCGAAACTTATCTAACCACAGTTTTTGAGTTTGGTAATGATACAGGTTTAAATTTTGAAATTTTGGAGTGGTGGAAAAGGCACAAGGAGACATTTCCAACTCTTGCAATTATTGCAAGTCAACTTCTTGCAGTTCCAGCTTCAACTGTAGCCGTTGAACAAACATTCAGTAGTGGAGGCAACATTTTGGACGAAAGAAGATCAAGATTGGCTCCAGAATCATTGGAAGCTCAAGTTTGCCTCGATGATTGGGAAAGAGCTAACATGCGACGTCAAGAAGAACTTATCCATTCATCATCATCTGACGAATGGGTTAATGATGGTTCAACAACGGCGACTTCCGACTCCAATGAAGATGCGTAGGATCCAAGTCCATATTTTATTTTTTTTCACATTTGTAAAAATTAATTACTTGTATTACATTTTTGTTGTAATTATTTTTTAATGAAATTAAGTCTAATTCTATTTTTTATTTTTTATTTTTCACATTTGTAAAAATTAATTACTTGTATTACATACTTGTTTAGTTGTTTTAATTATTTTTAATGAAATTATTACTTATATTTCTTCAATTTTTAGTAGTGTTTTTTTATTAAAAATATGGTTGAGAATATTTATATTTACAATTACATTTAACAATTAAAAATCGAAACCAAACCGAACCGAACAACGGAACAAGGACCAAAATTGAATACAACAATATTTAAAAAAAATTAAAAAAATTCGGTTTGAACCGGAACCGGAACCGTTGACCGAACCGGCTCAAACCGTTGATCGAACCGGCACGAACCGGAACCGGAACCGAACTGTCCCAAACCGCCCTTGGGCGGTTCGGTTCAGGTTCAAAGATTTCTTGAACCGGAACCGGCAGTTCATGAACCGTGGCCATGTTTAGTTGCAGTGCTTTTAACCCAAGATCTCACGAGCAGTATCAGACATCTACAGATGAAGAAAAAGACAATTAGGCTACAACTCGCTAACCAAATCTCGAAGAACCAGAAAAACCCTAAAGGTGCTCCCTACCTAACGGGTCATGTGCTTTGCAAAAGAGTTTCGCCTAGGACGGAGGGGTTTCGACTACAAGCTCGGTCTTCCATAGGAGACTAATGTTAAGGTCATTGGGCCCGAAGGCTCAGGGAACGCCTAATAAATTGATTCAAATCGGTGCACCAAAAAATGAAAGGCACCACCGATAGAATTAGGAAGACCAAAGGACCATGGACGGTTAGCTGATGATGGATGGCCTAAAGAAAGAAAAAGACAAAGGATGGAAAGAGCTTACCTATCAATGAGCTTCTCGCCAGTGCAGTAACTGGGAACAAGCTCCGGACAATGGTGGACGCTTGAACAACCACAGCGGGGAAAGCTTCGTCGCATAAGATATGCTTGGGAGATGAAGAAGGCGAGGACGAGAAATTTCAAAATAGCGTAAAGGGGGGGAAAATAATAAGGCATCTCTGATATTTATACCTTCACCTCGAATGATCTCGGCCATCGGATCAAGACGACAAGTTGCTGGAAATTTTGGATGTCAGGATACTTGAAATTTGCAAATTATTTAATCTGTTTAAAGTATCTAGTTTAATAATCTGCCCAAGACTGGAGTCAACAAATATTTCGCATCACAAGAGGAGTTCAAAAGTAAAAGGTTTTTATTATTCATGCATGTCAGTGTTCCACATCTCTGATTATTTTGGATGACAGGGTCTTTGAAGTTCCATTTCTGCATAATTGGAAAACCATATAAGTAAATAAGCTAGCTAGGAGGAATATGGGGACTCGGGAGTGTTGTTAATGCCTAGTTTTTCCCTTAAACAAGAAGGTCAACCATGACAACCTTAACTAGTGTGTAACTAGTGTTGGCTCCTAATCAGTAACAAACCAAGAAACAAAACACCTGGAGACATGCCCCAAAGCCTCCTGAATGTGTTAACATAGTTAACTAGTGTTGGTTGTTTTTTTCAGAATTTATGTAAGTCAAAATTTGAGATTATTACATGTAAGTTGGAACCGAGAACCAAACCAAACCAATCCAACTTTTATTGGGTTGGATTGGATCGGGTTTACTTGGTGATTGGTTTGGTTCTACTTCTAGTTTTATTGAACTGATTAAGATCGGTTCCTTTTATTAGCATGGTTCAATTTTATATAATAAAATACTTCCAATCTTAAAATACACAAACACATACAGACATACTGTTGAGCTTATTTAAAATCCACAAACACATACAGACATACTGTTGAGCTTATTTAAAATCCACAAACACATACAGACATACTGTTGAGCTTATTTAAAATCCACAAACACACATAAACACACGGAGACACACAAACACACCAAGGCGAAGAACAGGCTGACAGCTTCGCTAATGGCAGATTTAGCTACGCTGGATTCATTCAGTAACTGGCGTTGAACGGTTTGAAGATTTGTGATCAACAACGATGCCGGCAATTGATCCACTGGCCGCGGCAACAGAGATCACGAGGCAAGCGACGCTCAGGATTTGGAGGCACAGCCATCTGGTGCTCCACTTCGGGATCTTCTTCTGGACGATGTACATCTCCACAGGAAAATACACAGTGAGCGGCCAGAATCCGAAGGCTCCGAGGATCTCAACGACGTAGTTGAAGAACGGCATCAGCATCAAGATCACGGTCGTCACGATCACGAAGATTGTTCTCCAGACCAGCCGGAAGAGATTGAGCTTGTAGGGCTTGATTCCTGGAATTGGAATGTCGATTTTCTTGGAGATGAAATCGCTATCTGGAAACCACTCTGTTGCTTGCTCCTCGACGAAGGCGAAGAGCGGCTGGCAGTAGACCTGGTAAGCTCCGACGAGGTGGATGACAATGGCGGCGTTGGCGATGTCGAGGAGCCAGTAAGGGTTGTAGAAGCCGAAGCCGGTGAGGAGGTTGCCAGGGGACAAGTCACCGAAGGCGGCATAGCCGAAGCAGCCGCAGAGCATGTAGAAGATCGTCACGGAAACGTTTATCAGAGAGGCCTTCTTCATCATCTTCGATTCCGTCGGGGGCGACCGGATTGTGTCCTGTGATGAATATCCCCCACATTTCAGTGAGACCATAGTCGGTTTGAAGATGAATCGGAAGAAATTAGTGTTATCTATACCTGAATTTCGACGAGGATGATGGAGTATGAATAGGCGGAAGCAATGTCTCCTAGTGCTCGGAAGGTCCTCCAGATCTTCTGAGCTCCAGTCACCGTTCCTATGCTTATTCCGGTGAGACTTCCCTTGAAATTTCCTGTTTCTGACCATTACTCAGGGAAAGAACAAGCCCACATAAGCTTCAATAAATCCAATTTCAGCTCCCAGAGCAGAAAACAAGAAGCCATTGACGGTACCTGCAACTTTGGCTATTCCGAGGCCAAGACCAATTGTAGAGTAAGTGAATGTCATGACGGCGGCGACAATGGAGAGCCACCATATCTGATCGAAGTCCGGGATTTGGGAGAAGATGATCTCTGCAACGCCAAACGCGATCATGTACGGATTGCTTGATATTCTGCAGGGGTTCTTCCCGCCGCTAGCGTGGAAGCAGCTGGACCGTTTGATCGCCCTGTTTGATCAGATCCCAACAAAGAGTCCATTATCCCAAAGGCTCCAAAGAAGCACTGGAAAAATTCAGGATTTTTATGTACATTCTTACATCATACTAGTGGAAGATGCAATGGTGCAGCCAATGACACCTCCAAAGAGGTTCAGGTACTGAATTAGCCCACATATCTTCACCACGTTAACCCCACCTGACAAGATAAATAAACGCGAAAGCAAAGTTCATTTCCTGGTCTTTTAGAAACAACCCACTATTCTTCGAGCCCAGATCTACTCTCCCATCCCCCGTCTCCTTGGCTTTCTTTTCAATCAAAATAACTCACATCATCAAATTAATAGACATTACTAAATAATGATGTGTATTAATAATAAAAAAAAATAAATAACATTCTTCTTCTAAAATTCATTATATAATTAACAAAAAAAATTCATCTCTTCATCTTCATCTAGATAGATTTTTTTCTATTAATTACAAAATAAATTTTCAAATAAAAATATTAAGTTTTCTTTCATTATTAATATACATTACTATTTGGTGATGTGTATTAAGTTGGTGACATGATTTATTTTAATTAGAGAGATAACCAAGAGGACAGAGAGATGGGACAACAGATCTAAGCTCCTATTCTTCACACTTTACCAGAGTCAAGAATGAAAAAAATCATGTGATCTATTGCCCGATGCTAACATGGAAACAGCTACGTCAAGGCAACAACGCACCCCCCCTCAATTTACCCTAACCCAAAATGATTTTATTATTTTTGGTAAATATTATTATAATATATTTTAATGTCATAATTTTATTTATTGAATAATGTTGTAAATAAATTATTAGTTATGGTTATAGTTGTAATTATTAAAAAATAACTGTAATTATAACAGTAATTATAATTGTAATCGAGGTAATTATAATCAATTTATAACAATTATATATAATATTTAGTTTTAGTTTATATATATAATAGTATTAATTTATAAATTATTATTTTAATATTTAAAAAAAAATAGTTAAATCATTTTAATTGGGTGAGCGAAGGGGGGGTGTTGAATTACAAGTCACCGCTCTTTGAATTGGTTTGCCATCCTGCAAGTCACCGCTCTTTTATATGATTTAACTTTATATTATATTATGTCACGTAATCTCAAATTAAAATTAATCATAGATGATAAAAAATTTATTTAAAGTAGTTGAGAGAGGATTTAGTCGTAAATAAAATATTTATTTAATAACGAGATTATTTTATATGTATATAAAAAATAATTGATTATATTATTAATTTATTTTTAATAATATAAAATCATTAACATTTAATGATAGCTGCAACATATTTTCAACAAATTATTGACTAGAGAAAAATTTACCGAGGTTGGACCGGACAGCGTCCATGTAAGTGTGGTTCCGGTTCCTCTCGTGGGGGACGAGGTTGTAGGAGCCGTAACAGGAGGCCAGAAGGGTGGAAGTATAGTAAGTAAGAAAGGAGAAGAAGAGCATCACAGTTGGGCCGGCAATCCATCCAAGCTGAGCAGTGGCCCAGGCTGAGGAGAGCACTCCGGAGCCGATCACCGCTGTTATTATGTGAGCATTTGCCGTATTGACAGCCCCTAAATATCAAGCCAAACAGCATGAAGACGAAAAGGAACTTAGGACAATTAATGGGAGCCCAGTTACGATAGAAATAAAATTTGTAACCCGTCCATTAATGGCGGGAGAGTTTTACCAATTCGTTTGAGACAGACGTCCTCGTCGAAGCATTTGGAGCCGGTCTGAGAGGGGACATCGATGGAGAGGTGTCGCTGCTTGTGATTCTGATTCTTTGCGCAGGTGTCCTCACCCATTTTTGTTGTCTTGATAAGCGCTATTCTCTGTAAGTGAAGAAGAAGAAGAAGAAGGAGAAGAAGTAACAAGTGCGGTGCGCCCTTGAAAGCTTGCACGGTTTTTATAAGCAGCCTTGGGCGTTTGAGTCAATGGTGTCGCTCTCGGACTCAAGCGGGCGTTAGTGTCGCTCTCTGGCGACGCCCTTGGACTCAAGCGGCCCTTGACTCGGACTTTGCTCAAATGCTTGAGCAAATGCTTGAGCAAAAGTCCGAGTCAAGGGCCGCTTGAGTCCAAGGGTGTCGCTCTGCAAATGCTTGAGCAAATGCTTGAGCAAATGCTCGCTCAAGTCCGAGTCAAGGGCCGCTTGAGTCCAAGGGCGTCGCCAGAGAGCGACACTAATCTGCGTTCGCCCAAGGCTGTTTGTAAGCTTGATGCTTCTTTTATGTGTGGCGCCCCAAAACGACGCCGTTTCTTGTCCCGAGGCTGCTGTCAACAGGTATTCGTCTCGCCTCACCTGCGTTTCGAACTCGAGACTTGCCCACCTGAGATCCTTTCTCGCGCGCACATAACCACAAGGCTGTGAGCCTTCTCATTCCTGCATATGCAAACATTAATTTTATACCAATTCAGCTCCCATTTTTTGTAATTACACTTAAACCGCGAGAACCTTCAAAAACATTCAATCACATTTCTATTCAAAAACAAAATAAATTTTAATTTCCCCTATTAAATTTTCCTAACCCACAAATTCCCAGTAAATCATTTTAAACTCAAGTTAAATTTTTTTTTCAAGATATCAAGATGTTATAATTTTTCATTCTTATAAATTTCATTTTTTAAATTTTTAAATAATTATTTATATCACAAATAAATTTTCAAAATTAACCACAACTCATGAATAAGTAAAGAAATATTTCTAACATTTCTTCCTCAATCTCTCATGTTGCTTCCCACTCCGAGTAATGACTCTATTGTACTTTCATCAATTTGACTTTACGTCATAATCAACTAACAATACTACCCAAACTAAAACCAACAAATACAAGTACTAAGCCAGCTATGCCAATGAATACTATACCTCAACTACTGTAAAGAATCATCAGTAACAAACCCATAAATAAAACACCTGGAGACATGCCCCAAAGCCTCCTAATCAGTGAATGAAAGGCAACAATGAGGAAACAAGAAGCAACCAAATGAATGTGTTAACATAGTTAACTAGTGTGTAACAAGTGTTGGTTGTTTTTCTCAAAATTTATATATATCAAAATTTAAGATTATTATATGTAAGTTGGAACCGAGAACCAAACCAATCCAACTTTTACTGAATTACATTGGATTGGATCGAGTTTACTTAGTGACTGATTTAGTTCTATGTCTAATTTTATTGAATCGATTAAGATCGAATCAAGTCTTGGTTACCATAAACCCCCAACTAACCCAACTCATGAACACCCCTACCAAAAATAAATGGACCACTATATATATAGCCATGGTACATAAGCCTAATTACTTAGCCAAGAATTAGGATGTTATTTCATATATACCTGTTGACGTTTTCATTCTAAACCATTATAATTTCTTTTCTTTATTTCTCTGTATGAAGTGCTTTGGTCATTAAGCACTTGAAAATATTTTTAACAAATTTTAGGCTGCATTTTTTTTACTGCTTTTAAGTTATTTTTAATTTTTAATTTTTTAAAATAATAAAATCACGTTCTCTTTACTATTTTTAAAAATATATTTTTGAAAATAAAAAAAATTATAAAAAAAAACTCAAAACAACAAAAAGTTATTTTGAATATTTTCATTCAAAACAAACTCTAAACTCAAAAGACATTTATTTATTTATTTATTTATTTATTTATTTATTCATATTTTATTATTGTAATGGAAAAATATTACAAAATTTATTAACTTTAAAATGTATATATATTTTTAATAATATAATAACATTAAATATTTCTAATTTATTGAATAATCAAATTTATTAAATAAAATATTATTAAAAAATTATTTTCAAATTTTCAAAGAGAATGTGTTTTCTAATTTTTCATTTTGAGAAATAGTTTTTCAAAATGATAAAGAAGAACACATTTTCAATTTTCTAAAAATAAACTACCAAAATAAAAAACTAAAAATAATTTTTAAAACTCAAAACTGAAAATTAAAAATAAAAAAGAACGCAACCTAAGTCTCTGAATGTAGAACCCCAATGTGTGTGTGCATGATGACTGGTGTATTACTTTTCCATCCCATGCGGTTTATTAATGAAAGCATCGGTATCTTGCTGCTGGTAAACTTTGTTTGCAAGAGCATAGGTTTGGTATTTTGAGAATGCATGAATTTATGAAATCGAGTTGTTTTGTTCTTTTTTTTTTTTGGCTCCCATAATATTCTCTGTCGTCAGATGAGCGTAATGTTTTAAACAATAATCTCATATTTTTCTTTGTGCGGATCCATCAGCAAATCAAGTATTCTCCATTAATGACTGATAGTCAAGTGCATGGATAAAGTTATGTTATGTTAGGTGTGTGCAAAATTTTAGTTTAACTAAAATAACTAAATCTAATTAATCAAAATTGTCGATTTAATTCGGTTTTTGATATAGTTGATCAATTTTTGTTCAGTTTTTGGATTGAAAATAACCAAATAGACTGAACCGACAATTTTTCTTGAATGGCGTTTTTGACCCACACTAGCACTGTTTGCCGCACGCACTAAATCAAGTTGGTGATTTGTACAAGTTCTGCATTTGCAACATTCAATTTAATTTCTTTGTTAGTTTGGACATAGGATCATGGTCCCAGAAATTCTTGGTCGTAGCTAATTTTGAAGATCACTCTAATATTACTGTTGTTCTTGTAAGTACTTGTTCCCATTGTTGTTTTTAGCTTCTCTGTCTATTTTGAAATATGAAACTGCATTTAGACTTTTTTATAGAACGAATCTTACTAATGTTTCAAACAAGGAAATAAGGAAGTGTTGTGATGTCAAATGAGTTCATTTTGTCATCAGCCCTAAAGAGACAAGTTAAGTTGGTTCTGACTCATTTATGGGACTGGCTGAGCTTGGGCCTAGCTGGCAACAAAAAATAGTGATCAAATCGGCCCATGAATCCACCTAGAGTTGGTTGGCCCTTTGGGCTCTCGAGTTTTAATGGGTTGAGCCTAGTTTTAATGAGTTTGCCCGCAACTCATTTTTAAAGTAGTTTAAAAATAATTTTTAAAAATATATTTATTTAATAAATATATAATACATAAAATATTTTTAAAAATGCTAATTTTACTTGTAAAATAAAGATTTAGAATGTTGAAGTTGAAAGTTTGAAAATTAAAATTTTTAATAGTTTATAATTTCGCTTTTAAAGTAGTATTAAATCTTATAAATATTTAAAAATTAGAAAAATTACTTCCTATTTTAAATTTAAACTCCAATAGTTGTGTATGAGATATATATATATATATTTTGTATATGAGATATAAATTTTCTTGTTAAAAATGAAAAAAATTATGTATGAAATATAAATTATTTAGAATTTTATTGATTGTCATTGGTAATTTGTGATGATGTTTATATAATTTTTTAGATACTAAATCTATTATATTAAATAACAACAACTCAAATTCAAAAATTGAATTATAAATAGAGAGCCAAGTTTAGCCCAACCTATTTGACACATAAAAATAAATTAGGTCCAACCCTATTCACTAAATAAATGGTGAGTTGAGTCGTTCTCAACTCGCTCCAATAATGGTTTGGTTATTCACTAGTTGAGTTGATTGGACCAACAAGTCACCTTACCTTTTGACATCTCTAATTTTTTTGGTGTAAAAGGTGAAATCCCTCATCTTAAGGGTCTCTCACACACTATCCTACGCACGTGAGAGGGGTTAATCATGGTACACGGTAGCCCCCAAGGCAGGAGGCACGGTGTATAGTGCCCACAAAGAACCACCCCTACAAGAAAATGAAACTCTCACATTGCGGCTGTCATGACTCGAACTTTCATTCTTAGGTGCAATCTTCTATCCTATAAACTATTCATGTTACACCCACGAGGGCGACATCTCTAGTTTGTTGTCTAGGAGCAATGTTAATTTTGAATCCTTGTCTCCATGTGCCCCTCATGATAGTTGAGTTATTCATTTTATGGCATCAAAAAATTAGTATGTATGAAAGTCTATGCTCTTCAAGGGTTTAGAGAAGGTCATTTTTTGTACATGGGAAAAGGAACTGACAATACAAAAAAAATTGACCACCAATATATTTGTTTAGAAAGTTTGAGAGTTAGTTTGGACCGTGGGTAAAACTTCAAGTTCATAAATCTGTAAAACAAAGTTTTAAAGGACTGTAGCGGGACTTAAAATCACTCCAACATGAGGCCAAAGTAGTGTGTATGAAAGTTAAAAAAGAGCCAAGATGAAAAAAAGAGAGAGAGAGAGAGAGAGAGAGAGAGAGAGAGATTGGGAGATTATTTCTTTTGTAGGTTGTGGGAGCCTTTATTTATTAGACTGAGGAGTTTGTATTTTGCTCGAATTTTGGAGGGTGATCAATTAGTGGATTAGGTTGATCTTGTTTCATTGATGGTGCTTTTATCTCCAAATTTGATTTGATCTAGCCCTTTACCAAATCAAATTTGTAGATCTGCATCATCTTGACAAGGATTCACCTTTATAAAAAGATGGGAAATAATATTCAACCATGTAATTACTTAGTAATAATTACTATAGCATTGAGCAACACCAAACAAGATGAGTGCGATTTTGTTCACCTCCTTTTAATGGGGGGTGAACGTAACCCCCGTCAGTAGGGATCCCTTTTAATGGAGTGAACGTCACTCTCGTAAGTGGAAATTAATTTTAATATTATAATACAAAAAAATAAATAAAACATAAATAATAAATAGATATTGAATTTTTTAATCAACATAACCCCTTTTGACATGTATAGATATTGAAATTTTTAATGAAAAATAAATAATGAAAAGAAATAAAGTTATATATGTATATTTATCTTTTAAAATTAAAAAAAAATAATTTTAAGGGTATGTCTGGTATTTTTATTGTAGTATGTTGTATTATATTGTGTTGTAAAAGTATTTGATAAGAAGTGTATTATTGTATTTGTCAATGTTACTAGTATTGATACACAATTGCTATTTAAAAAAATAAATTAAATTTTTTTAAACTAAAATAAATAAATCTCCCCATGGCTTAATTTTAATATTTATAATACAAAAAAAATATTAATTAAATACTCATTAGGTGCTTCCAAGTAACATTAACAAATACAATAATACACTTCTTATCAAAAACAATTTTTGTTAAGATTACTTTTACAACACAATATAATATAACATACTACAACAAAAACACTAAACATATCCTTAAAATCAATTTTCTTTTTAACTTTAAAAAATAAATATACATATATAACTTTATTTCTTATCATTATTTATTTTTTATTAAAAAATTCAATATCTATACATGTCAAAAAGGAATTACGTTCATTAAAAAATTCAATATCTATTCATTATTTATTTATTTTTTATTTATTTATTTTTTTATATTATAATATTAAAATTAACCCCTACTGACGGGTTACGTTCACCCCCCGTTAAAAGGGGGTGAACAAAATCGCACTCAAACAAGATTCACAACTGTTTACTTTGAGCAACCCCAAACAAGAATTCAAAGTTTGAAACCCCAATCTTCAGTTCTTCCATGTCTCTGACAGCTTCGATAATGGCGGATCTAGCTACCCTAGATTCATTCGGTAACTGGTGCTGAACGGTTTGGAAGATTTGAGATCAAGAACGATGCCGGCGATTGATCCGCTGGCGATGAAATTAAATGAAATTAAATTAAGATTTGATCCCCTGGAGAGATCACGAGGCAAGCGATGCTCAGGATTTGGAAGCACAGCCATCTGGTGCCCCACTTCGGGATCACGGTCGTCACGATCACGAAGATCGTTCTCCAGACCAGCCGGAAGAGATTGAGCTTGTAGGGCTTGATTCCTGGAATTGGAATGTTGATTTCCTAGAAGATGAAATCCCTATCTGGACAGTGAAACCATTCTGTTGCTTGCTTCTCGATGGAGGCGAAGAGCGGCTGGCAGTAGACCTCCGATGAGGTGGATGACAATGGCGGCATTGGCGATGTCAAGGAGCCAGTAAGGGTTGTAGAAGCCGAAGCCGGTGAGGAGGTTGACGGGGACAAGTCGCCGAAGGCGGCATTGCCGAAGCAGCCGCAGAGCATGTAGAATATCTTCGTCACAAAAACGCTTATCAGAGAGGCCGCCTTCATCGTCTTCCATTCCGTCGTTGTGTCCTGTGATGAATATCCGCCACATTTCAGTGAAATCAAAGTCGGTTTGAAGAAGAAATTAGTGTTATCTATTCCTGACTTTCGATGAGAATGATGGAGTATGAATGGGCGAAAGTAATGTCTCCTAGTGCTTACAAGTGGAAGAGATGGATTGCGCCCCTCCAATGGAATAATAATAATATAAAAAAAGGAAAACACGCGCAATAATATATATATATATATATATACGCGCGCACATACAATTATATAATTTTGGTCTCTAAACATAAACATGAATATTAGTTATTTAATTCCATACAAGGTCTTTCAAACAAAGTTTAGAATCAAATAAGATGAATTATATTATTTGTAATTCTTTCTTCTCACTTGATTTGAATAAATCAATAAGTAAACACGTGTCTAACATATAAAAGTTATGTATGTTAAAAATAAAATATTTTAAATAAAAGTTCATTAAGTAGGTTTGATAATTACAGCATAATTTTTTTTTCTTTTAAAAAAAAGATTTGGAGTAATGACAAATGAGGTATTTATAAATTATAATGAATTATTTTAAATAAGAATTAGAATTATGTAAAAAAGAGTATTGGAAGTAGGCTGTTGTATTAAGATTTAAAGTCTTTTAATTTATAGAAATAGAGAATTGATGAGGCTGTATTTGAATGACTTTTAAAATATAATGTGAAAGAAAATGCATTGAATTAAATTGAGAAGTCAAAAAGGTCACTGACATGCTTGACTCTGAATTTTATTGGGGGAGTTTTAATATTTTTATATTATATATTTAATATTAATTAATCCTATATTTAAATAACATTTATATTTATATTTGCTTTTATCAGCTTGCCATTACTAGCTCTAGTTAGTTTCTTCACATCTTCTATCATTTGTATAAAATGGGGAAGCGCAGAAAAATGGTTATGGAGAGTGCACTTCGCACTTGTAGTCTTCAAAAGAGCATAATTTATATTTTTGTTTTTTTATTTTAATATTTTTTATATAATTATTTAAATTTTTTATTATTTTGATTATATTCTTATATCTACACTTTTTAATCAATTTAACCATTACATTTTGATTTTTTTTTATATGTCAATTTAAATTTTTCGTTATTTCAATTACACCCAAAAACTTAGGTCGTGTTCTCTTTACTGTTTTCAATTCTTTTTTAGTTTTCAATTTTCTAAAATAATAAAAACGCGTTTTATTTGTTGTTTTTAGAAATACATTTTTGAAAATAAAAAAAAAATTGTAAAGAAAACTCAAAATAACAAAAAATTGTTTTGAGTGTTTTCATTTAAAAGAAACTCTAAATTCAAAACATATTTATTTATTCATATTTTATTATTGTAATAGAAAAAAGTATTATAAAATTCATTAACTTTAAAATGTATATTTTTTTAATAATATATTAACATTAAATATTTCTAATTTACTAAATAATCAAATTTATTGAATAAAATATCATTAAAAAATTATTTTCAAAATTTCAAAGAGAACTCGTTTTCTAATTTTCTGTTTTGAGAAATAATTTTTCAAAATGACAAAGAGAACGTATTTTTAATTTTCTAAAAATAAATTATTAAAATAAAAAATTAAAAATAAATTTAAAATTCAAAACTGAAAATTAAAAAGTAAAGAGAACGCAACCTTAATATTTTCTCTGATCAAAAGTCATTATATACAAATACCATACCCATAAAATTGAATGTGTAAAAGAATATATACGTCTAATTAATATTTTTCTCAAATTTCTTTAATTGGATTTATAAAAAATTATTAGTCTAAGATGCCCGTCTCTTTAATACACGTTTAAAATTAAAAGATTTATAAATAATTTATAACGAGACAGATAATATTAAAAAATTATAACAACAAATAAAGCAAAAATACTATATTGCTCTATTATCAACTGTAAGAATTTCACAAAATATACACATATAACATATTGTCCTCCGATCATTATTTGAATGTAAAGAACCACTACAATTGGATAGATAATTCTGATTAATGAGTCAATTATACAGTAATGGTATCTGTCCTCAAATTTGCTCTTGATTGGGGAGCTAAATTGCTTTCTAGTGTGTGTTTTTCGAGAAAGAAATCCCTCAATTTATAGACTGACTACATGTTAATTTTCTTTAAAATTAATCTCATTAAATTAGTTTTAAATTTAATTTTAAAAGTAGTTATTACTTTTTAGTTAATGGATAAATATTAAGAAATTAACTTTTTAATTATTTAAAATGTGTTTATCAAATAGATAAAACTATCTAATAGGACAAATAATTACAATCTTATCTTATAATACAGTATGGTATCTTGGGATTGCTATTCTTGTGCTGCTTATGCCTTTAATTTTAACATAAGAAATAAATTGTATGCAAGTCTTTAACCCTTGATTAGACCAAATATTGAACTCGCGATCTACAGATACTAATTTTAGTATATCATTTATCCATTACTTAATATATATTCTCGAGCTACAGTATGACACCTTACGGTAGGGTCTGGGTCTGGGGGTTGAAGGGAAGGAGACGAGGGTGGGGGAATTAAATGATGCCCTGCTACCAAGTTCGCGACTCGCTCAAGTGAAAAAGATGGACTTCGCACCTGCAATTGAAAAGGATTGATTGATTAAACAATGCCATGGTACCAAAGTTCGTGAATTACTAGCATTAGTAAAAATAAATAATTAACTAGTGGCTAGTACGTTTGATTATTCAAAATTTTGTGAATTTGCATGATATTGATGTGATATTCTCTCACATTTTTTTAAAAGAAAAAAGTATATGAAAACCGAATAATATAAAGCAGAAAGAAGAATTAAAGACAATATATATATATATACACACACGCACGCACACATACAATTCATTGATTCATATAATTTTGGTCTCCAAACACAAGCATGAATATTAGTTGTTTTGTTCCTTAAAGGTCTATTAAACAGCTTTTAGAATCAAACAAGAAGAATTATATTATTCTTAATTCTTTCTTCCTCAATAAATAAACGCGTACGTTTAATATATAGAAGGGGTAATTTGTCACGCACATGCAATTAACTGATTGCATATAATTTTGGTCTCCAAACATAAACATAAATATTAGTTGTTTTGTTCCTTGAAAGGTCTTTTACCAAAATTATAATTATTATAAATGAATGATTATTGTCGGCTCTATAATTTTAATTTTGTTATCTCTTACGTTAATTTGTACAGAGATAGATACAAGAGAGTCAAAAAATTTCAAATGTTATTGTCACCTTGTATGGATATATTTAGAAGTGGGATTAAATTCTTGAATCAGTGAGAAATAAGTTATAACTTCTTTTTATATTTAATTATTTAAGTTTTATATGTATCATATAAAAAAGTTAAATTAAGAATTTTTTTTTTTTTAAATCTGTTATTTAAAGCAGCCAGGGCCCAAGTGGTTTTCTTCGTCACAACTTGCCCTCTCTACAAAAACCTATAATTTTTTCGACTAACGAAACGTAAGTGATAATGCGTAATCTAAAAAAAAATTTATAGTTTTTGTTGTTCGCTGTGAAAGAAGCCGCGGCGGCGTCCATGGCCCGGCCCGCAAGTTGGAGCGCCAGGTACCCATCAAATCAGAGGGCGATGTGTTCCACGAGATCCTCAGAAAAAGGCCGCATCACATCTCTAATATGTCCTCGGCTCACATCCAAGGCTGTGCTTTCCACGAAGGTGAATGGGGCAAAGTCAGCTCCGTCGCCTTCTAGCTAACAAACTCTAACTATTTTACAGCTTTACCTGTTTAAATTTTATGTCGGGAGATCTAGAGAGTTTGTAACTTTACTACGCGGTCGTTCAATTCATGGAATGCAACCCCTTTATTTCGTGAGAGCTATTTGTGTTTAATTGCACAAGATGGTAAGTATATTGGGTCGTTCATGGATGTGTGCCTGCCTCCATACTCACTTCTATAAGAAAGGAAAATTTAATCTAAACATTATATTAGACCGTATGTTGTTTCTTATTAGAATTTATTTGATAATATCATAAGCCCTATATGATTTATATGACCATGACACCACCTGGAGACATAACGAATTTCTGTGTCGATACAATACAGATGGGAAAGAGAATGTTGCAAAGGCGTTGATAGAAGCAGTAGATGAGGCAAACAAGTCGGTGACATACAAAGTGATGGAAGGAGATCTGATACAGCTGTACAAGAGCTGATACAGCTGTACAAGAGCTTCGTCATCACAGTCGTCCACGTGGACACAAGGGGCATCAACAACTTATGTTGTACGAAACACCTAATAAGTGTCATTTCTCCATTTTAAAACATTTTCGAAACATTTCCTATTCCTGTTTTGGATCATATTTGTATTTATTTTTTTAAAAGAATGTCCATTTTCACGTTTCCATTTCTTATTAAAAATATTTTTCATTTTCATTTTCGTGCAACATAGTCAACACCTTGGTCACATGAACCTTCCAATACGAGAAGCTCAATGATGATGTCGAAGATCCAAACTCACTCATGGACTTCCGCATTAACATCACTTGGCTCACCATATCAGGTGATGTACGATGTTGCCTAATATTTATATATACACATAAATATTATTCTTAATTATTTCTTCTTACTTAGTTTAAATAGATTAATAAATAAATGGGCCTTTAACATTTAGAAAAGTAACTCATATTATGTATATTAAAAATAAAATATTTTAAATAAAAATTCATTAAGTATTTAAAATATTTTAAATAAAAATTCATTAAGTACGTTTGAAAATTATAGCATAAATTTTTACTCTTTTTCAAAAAAAAAAAAAAAAGATTTAGAGTTATTGTTGCTCAATTATAATAATGAATTTAGATATGAAAAACCACGTTAAGATAACCCACATGTAGCTTATCCAAACGATGGGTGATTATTTGGAGTGATGGATGACTCACTAGGGATATAATGGCAGTGATGGGTGACTCCTCCGAGCGATAAATGACCTCCCTCAACCAATGGGTGACTTGATTGAAAAGAAAATCGATTAGAGCCACGGGTGAGAATCCTCGTGCAGACTCCCTGATGCGTAAGTTAATCTCTTACAAGTATAGAGTAGTCGAATACAAGAAGGAAATACTAGTGTGAGAGATAACATACCGTATAGGGGGAGGACCCCCTTTATTTATAACAATGGAAGAGGCTACTAGGTATTGGCTGCCTCGATTTCTTTAGCAAGTAACTCGGAGATGGTTTTGATCGGATCTCACGGAAGTGATGGTGAATGGGTCGCGGGCACAAGCGTGCACATGGCACCCCTAAGTGAGGGTTACTAAGGGGTGTGGGCGCAAGCACGCGCTGACGCACGCAGGGCTGCTTGGGCTAGGAGGTGTGTTGGCTCACGCTAGGTCGCACATGGCCAAACGAGCGTGGGGCACTCCCAAGTGGGGGTCACCCTAGGGTGCGAGCGTGCGCAGGGCGTTAGGCCATACTCGAGTGACATCACTTGGGGTGCAGGGTGAAGTCACTTGAGGGTGTGGGGCACTCTCACAAGCTTAGCCTCAAAGGAGTGCGCACACGGGGCTATGAGGTTGTATGGTTACGTGGGGCTATGTGGCTGCACAGGTGCACGCGGGCGTGGGGTTGTTGCAGTGCATGCGTAGCAGGTCTTGTATATACACATGAGGGCTCTTCGCCTGGACACGTGGCACAGTCTCTTTCCTCTGATTTTTTCATTTATTTTCACTAATCCACTCTATCCACTTATTTTGCAGTGTATATCAATTGCTCCCTACTCTTTTGTCTGGGAGTCATGAACGGAAGAGTATCTGGCCCTAGAAATCTCGCACATGCCTTCCTTTTACTTATTTCTCTTAAAGTTCTTCTCCATGCAAGCGACTTTCCTGATCGTTTCGAGTTTCTGTATCATTTGTAGCTCTGGCATTTTCGTATTCTCATAAGTGCCAATGGTTTAAAGATGACGCGACAGAGTCTTCAAAGGACACATAACGTGCTGAAGCTTCTACTCTTGTAGTAGGGGTCCATGAATTCAGTTTTTTTATCCTATAGAAGCGTAGACATGATTCCTTCATGCTCTTCTGGCTCTCGACGTGGCAAGGGCTTTGTTTGCTGATGATTCAACACTTTTCGGGAAAGATCTTCAAATCAACTCAAGAGTGTCAGACATGGACTTGGTGACCGTATCTATATTTTGCCAGGAAAAGCATTAGCATATTTGGAATTTTCTCTAAACCGAAGGTGTTTCATTTCCTGGTTGTCGGATTATATGTGCAATGAAGAATGACGTATATTCATTGTCGGGCTTCTTACGGGACAATGGTTATTATGTCATTCGATCATCAGGCGAAGCAGTGTAAGTCATTTGCAGGGCCACAGATATTATGCTTCCTCGTTGTAGGGCTAATCATGGGACAATAATCTTATACCTTCTCGTTGTTGCGCTACTGGCAGGACAACAATTTTATTTTTCTTCCATTGCCTAGCTATATGCAGGGACAATGGGTTTGTTTTTCTCTTCATTGTCAGGATATAAGCAAAGCAACTAGCCTTTGTTTTCCTCATTGTTGGGTTGTGCGCGAGGCAATGATTTTGTTTTTCCTCCATGTCGGGCTATGGGCAGAACAATGGTCTTATACCTTCCCGTTGTCAAGCTACTTATAGGACAACGGTTTTATTTTTTCTCCATTGTCAAGCTACATGCGGAATAATGGTTTTTCCTCCATTGTCAAGCTACGTGCAGGACAATGATTTTATTTTTTCTTATCATTGTCTGGCCATAAGCAAGGCAACAAGCTTTTTTTTTTACCTTATTGTCTAGTAATTAGCGGGGCAATGGGTTTTTTTGTTTTCCCCTTGTTGTCAGGTTATGTGCAAGACAACATGCTTATGTTTTCTCCTCATTGCTGGGTTTGTAAGTAGGGCAACAAATCTTTTTTTTTCATAATGTTGCAACTCCCTAGTTTCGTATATATGTTTGCTAAAATTGTGGGCGTAACGCCTACATTTGCAATTAAAAAGAATATCCATATATTTCGTCTTTGCGGTTCGACATAACGCCTACATCAATGGTTAGTTTTGTTTTCGTGATTTGATGTAACGCCTACATTCATCATTAGTTATGTTTTAGTGATTCAACGTAACGCCTACGTCCGCAGTTAGCAAGAATATGCATTGTCGGGCTACGTGCGAGACAATGTCTTATTTTTCCTCATATTGCCAAGCTACATACGGGACAATGGGCTTATCTTTCTAGTTGTCAGGCTATGAGCAGGGCAACGTGTCTTTTGTGTTTTTCCTATTGTCAAGCTATTAGCAAGACAACAGGCTTGGATTTCTCCTTGTTACCAGGCTATGTGTAGGGTAACAGGCTTGTTGTCTTCTTCACTACCGTGCTATGTGCAAGGCAACGATTATTTGATTTTTACCTCATTGTCGTGCTATGCGCGGGGCAACAAACCTTTTGTTCGAAAATAACCTTTGACTGATATTTCCTTTCATCCTGAGAAATGAAGACATATTATAATGGACACCATAATGATAATATATTACACGAGAAAGTACAAGCACTTTTTTTTTTTATGTGGTTCGATCAGCCAAATGTGCCTACGTCCATAATCCCGCCTTAGGTTCATATTATTAACAATTTTCATACATACAATTCATATGAGGAGAACAATATGGCTTGGGATTTGTGGGTCACCCGAAATGACGTGTATAAGATGGTGTGTTGGTTCATTATCCAGAGGAAAATTCTATCTGTAGTCACTTTCTCTCCTTTGTTGTATCTGATTATACCTCTCTTGTCCTTTATGTCTCCCATCCCTTCTTCGTGACTCCCCATCATTTTCCTATTCTTCTTGTACATATTTTCATAGGTGTCCTTCCAGAATAAGCATCTTAATTTGATCTTTCGATTCTCGGCATCAATCAATGGAACGGCCACAAGTTCTATGGTATTGGCAATACTCATCCTAATTATTCCCTATTGGCCAATCTGCCATTTTTGGAAGTTTGATGAGGGTCAATTCTTCTATAGCTGCTAATATGGCAGACCGAGATTGGGTGAGCCAGGTATAGTGATTAAATTGGGGCCTGACATCATCCAATCTTTGGGCCCTCTTTTGTCATCGATTAAGGTCTTCTCTAACATCTCATTTTTTTCTTTTTCGTTCCCTGTCTTTATCTATTGCTACAGTTCTCATTACTTCCATATAGTATATGTATTTATTTGTCATGACAAACAAATTTGCTAAGGACTTTAACAGGTTTAGGGATTCTTGCAAGAAGGTTAATCGTGTCCCTTGGAACAAAGTGGACATTGTAATTTCAACCGGTAAATCATGAACCTCAAGGGTGGCATTTTGAAACATATCCATATACTGTTGGAAGGTCTCTTTGGCTTCTTGTTGAATGCTAAGGAGATATGTCGCGTTTTTCTTCCGTTGGTTGTTAATAATGAAAGTTTTAATAAATTCTACCCTTAGTTGCCTAAATGAGGAAATTGACACTTCGAGTAAACTATTGAACCAGTCCAGAGCAAGTCCGACTAGGGTTAAAAGGAATGCCCTACACATTATCTCATCATTCCATCCATGAAGCACCATCAAAGACTCATAGTTTTACATGTGATCATGAGAGTCATCTTTGCCCGAGTAAGGGATTATTTGGGGCATCTTGAATTTCCTTACCAAGGGTTTTTCCATTATATCTGCCACAAATAGAAGTCTCTCT
This sequence comes from Diospyros lotus, assembly GCF_014633365.1. NCBI lineage: Eukaryota > Viridiplantae > Streptophyta > Magnoliopsida > Ericales > Ebenaceae > Diospyros > Diospyros lotus. Next base: position 6,647,851 of record NC_068345.1, read on the forward strand.
CGAGATTGCTCCTCTAAGACTAGTAATAACTTATTCTATTGAAGTAATTGCTCAATCATCTTCTTCATATCAGTCGTCTCCTGAGCACTAAAGGCCGAAAGGTTATTGTCGGTCTCATTATTCCACCTTGTTATCAGTTTAAGAGAGTTCTGACCCCTCTCTATAGGGGTGCTGGCCATAGTTTTAGAGTATTTCTCCATTTGAGGACTTCGCCTATTTTCCCTTCAACGATCAACCTCTCCTTGATTTTTCTGACGGGGAGAAGCATGGTTATGAACCCCTCGCGTATGAGACTTTGGTTGATTGTTTCGAGGAGAGGCGAATTGAGAATGGGTCTTAGAAATAGCCTTCCGATAGGAGCTGTTTCCTAGTACCTCCTAACGAGCCCTATTTGACAGAGCTGTTTATGTTATAAACTTCCTTAAGGTGGTCGGCATTGAGCCACTAGGAACCAAACTTTGCAACATCCCAATAGGATTTCTATGAAACTAGTATTATTTTGGATTTTTTTTTTTTTTTTGGTTAAAATTCAACACTCTCCTTCAAGCTGGAGAATATATATCTTTCATTCTCAACTTAATTATAATTGATTTTGTAGAAGTTTGGACAAAAAAACTAAACTTCTATTAATTAGATTGGATACGTTTATATGTTACAAAATGGAAATTGTGGACACATTTATAGTTGGTTTTTTACACTCCCTCTCAAGTTGGGATGTAAATATTAAGTTAGCCCAGCTTGGATTTGTCCGTAGTCTGTAGAGTGGTAGGTGTGTAGGAAATGTTAATCAATCCACCGTCAATTTTTTCTTTTATGAAATGACTATCTATCTCAACATGTTTAATTCAGTCATTATGAACTGGGTTCTTAGTTATGCTTATAGCAACTTGATTGTCACACATGATAATTGGATCATCTTGAGAAACTTGGAGTTTAGGGAGCAACCACATTTCTTTGCATATTCCATAAGCCATAACCATTTGCTTCTTATTGTTTGTAATTCAACTTTAGCGCTACTTTGTGCCACAACTGTTTGCTTTTTATTGTCTAGAAACCAAATTCCTCAACACATAAGTACAATATCCAAAGGTTAATCTACAGTTATTAGTTGCGCCAGCCCAGTTTACATTAATGAATATGTCAATGTTCATTTTCTTAGTCTTCTTAAAGTAGAGACCTTCTCTAAGAGCCTTCTTTAGGTATCTCAAAATGTGATACAATCTATCCATGTGATCTTTAGTGAGATTGTTCATAAATTGGTTGGCTATACTTATTGCAAAGTCAATATAAGTCTTGTGTGTGAGAGGATAAATCTTCCAACCAGTCTTTGATATCTTTCTTTGTTAGTAGAAACATTTTTTCCTTCTCCTGTATCTATGATGACAATTTCTATTGGAGTATTTGCAAGTTTGCATCCAAGCATTTTGATTTCTTTAAGTAAATTAAGAATATACTTACATTGAGAAACCACAATACTTGTCTTAAATCTTGGCACTTTCATTTGAGAAAATATTTTAGATTTCCCAAGTCTCTTACTTCAAATTCATATGCAAGAAACCTCTTAAGTTTTCTAATCTCCTCTTTGCAATCTCATGTTATGATTATATCATCTACAAACACAATAATAATAAATATCCTTTCATTAAAAGAATTTTTTATAAACAAAGTATGATTGGTGAACTAATTCAATACCTTAGTGAACCTATCAAATTAGGCTCTAGGAAGTGTCAAGTAAATTTCTGCGTTTGGGCTCTGTTTCCATTGTGGCATCTTAATACTGTTAGATAATGTTGATGTGGACAAAAAACTTGTTAACTAGATGATGTGAATGTCGGCCTTGGGTTTTGTGATTTATTTAAAAATTAGTTTCAAAAGATTTGCCTTGACTTCTCTTTTAAGTTGACCAAGTGATTGGCAAGCCATCTTTAGATCTTCAAACCTTTCAAAAATAGGAAAAATGGCAGATCTCTACTACACACCTTTTCTTCGTTTTCGGTGAGATGACTTCCCCAGATTGAGAATGATAGTGTGGCATTCTCATAATGCATCAGAACGTAATGGAAAACTCAGTTTTAAGTGGGAAATTTCCAAAACCCTGATGGAATTTTGAAGAATGAAATAGTATATATAGCTCTACTCATTTGTTGCTTTATCTGTTATTATTAGAGTGAAAGAGAGAGTTGTGATTTAAGGTGTTCAGATTGTGTTTGTTGCAAGTTGCTGGAAATTTTGGATGTCAGGATACTTGAAATTTGTAAATTATTTAATCTGTTTAAAGTATCTAGTTTAACAATCTAGGCAAGACTGGAGTCTAACAAATATTTCGCATCACAAGAGAAAAGGAGTTCAAAAGTAAAAAGGTTTTTATTATTCATGCATGTCAGTGTTCCACATCTCTGATTATTTTAGATGACAGGGTCTTTGAAGTTCCATTTTTGCATAACTGGAAAACCATATAGGTAAATAAGCAAGCTAGCTAGGAGGAATATGGGGACTCGGGAGTGTTGTTAATGCCTAATTTTTCCCTTAAACAAGGAGGTAAACCATGACAACGTTAATTAGTGTGTAACTAGTGTTGGCTTCTAATCAGTAACAAACCCAGAAACAGAACAAAGCGCAAAGCAACGGCTGGGATCAAGCCAACGGCTGGGATTAAAGCGCAAAGCCAGCGCGCCGTTGCTCAAGGCAACGGCTGGGATCAAGCGCAAGGCAAGGGCTGGGATCAAAGCGAAAAAGGCAACGCAATGGCGCGCTGGCTTTGCTCTTTGATCCCAGCCGTTGCAAGTGGCGCGCTGGCTTTGCGCTTTGATCCCAGCCGTTGCAAGTGGCGCGCTGGCTTTGCGCTTTGATCCCAGCCGTTGCCTTGAGACGCATTGGTGCGACGCGCTGTGCGCTTTGATCCCAGCTTTGATTCCAGAAGTTGCCTTGTGACCCAGCGGTGCGCTTTGATCCCAGCCGTTGCCATGCGGCTGGGCTGCCGATCATCAAGCCAACACCGATCAAATCAAGCCAACACCCAACACCGATCAAACGGCTGGCTTGATGGGCCCTACAAGTAGGGATTGATGCTGCTTTTACGTGTGGCGCCCCAAACGGCGTCGTTTCGCCAAGGCTCGCTTCACCTAGGTGCTGAGCCCCAGACCTACCCAGCTTAGACCCTTTCCCTGCGGACGTAACCGCAAGGCTGTCAGCCTTCTTATACGGTGAGCTCGGGTCTAGCCACTGCATCCGATTGGGTCACCATGATTAACCTCCTCCCACGTCATGTCGAGCCGGGTGTGAGGGGCGCCCGAGATGAGCGATTTCACCTTTTGAACCAAGACTGTCAACCTTCTCATCTTTATATATGCGAACATTAATTTTATACCAATTCAGCTCCCATTTTCAATAATTACATTTAAACCCAGAAAACCTTCAAAAACATTCAATCACCCTCCTATTCAAAAACAAAATGAATTTTAATTTTTCCCATTAAATTTTTTCAACCCACAAATCCCCAATAAATCATTTTAAACTCAAAAATTAATTTTTTTTCCAAGATATGGAGATGTTACAATACCTCCTTCTTATAAATTTTATTCTCAAAATTTTTAAATAATTATTTATATCACAAATAAACTTTTAGAATTAACCAAAATTCATGAATAAGTAAAAGAAATATTTCTCGCATTTCTTCCTTAATCTCTCATGTTGTTTCCCATTCCAAATGTTGACTCCATTGTATTTTCACCATAGGAATAACCTTATATCGTAATCAACAGTCTTGCCGATCCAATATCTATACCGATTGCACTTCAAATGTTAGGTTAGGTTGAAGGTCAATTCACTCAACTAACTATTCAACATTAGGGATATAGATGTGATTCCGTAGCTGAAACATGAAACACATTATGTAATTTAGCCAACACTTTTGGTAATTTCAGCCAGGTGGCAACAAAACCAATTCATTCTTTAATTCGGTATGACCCTTAATATCGAGATCCCAACTTACCTCTTTGTTGGTGTCTAAAAATCGGTGGTGATAGGGTAACTTGAAGATAGACCAAAACTCCCACAACAAATTTCAAAGGTCGAGTTTGTCAATTTACATATTGTTTTTATCGATCTTGAGCTATTTTCATGCTCTTGCAAACCACCTCAATCTGCTGGGTAACTTTATCCACAGGATATGTTTGAGCAAATTATTTTTTCTATACTTCGAGCCAACATATTGGCGACTGACACTGCCGTCCATCTAATGCTTCCACTACAAAAAAAAAATAAAAAAAATAGGAGTTTAGTAGTGATTTTTTGTGTCATTTTGCTACGATTTTAACTACCGCAAAGTGATTTTTGAGGTAGTTTTCAAAACCGTCACAGATACAGCTGTCATGAAACATTTAGTGGTGATTTTTTACAACCATTGGAGTAACCGCCGCTAAATTATTTTTTTATGGTAGTTTAAGAACCGCTACAAAATAATAGATTTTGTGACAATTCTAAAAATCGTCATTGTTATCGGCGCGCTCTTGACGCATGTCTACTCGCCACGTGGTAATGCTAGAATTTTAATCAAACAATTGCCTTCCTCCAGTTTTGATCTCTGACCTCCCGTACACGCGTGTGCGTGCGAAACCAACCGATCTACAAAACCCCCTTGTTAAATAACCACACATATTAATTATATACTAATTCAACCACTATTTTCTAGAATTACATTTTATATTTTTTTTAATATAAATTAAAATTAATTAATTGATTAAATTAAAAATATATTTTAAAAATAATAATGGAATAAATTAAAAATAAATTAATTGAATTAAATTAAATAAATTAATTGATAAAAAATAAAAATAATAGTTAACATATTTTTTAATTTTTTTTATAAATTATCAAATTTTTAAATATTTTTAATATGAATATTAGATTATTTTCTAAAATTTTGCAACAATTTTTCAAAATCGGCCCAAATGTTAATTTTATTTTATTTTTTAGTTATTAAATTATTTTCTAAATTTTGCGATAATTTTACAAAAATCGTTGCAAAATTAATTTTGCTGTGGTTTTTGAAAATTACCGCAAATGTTAATTTTATTTTATTTTTTAATTAATAAATTATTTTCTAAAATGAATGGCAATTTTTTGAAAACCATCACAAAATTTAATTTTAGAATTTAAAATTATTAAATTTTGCAAGAGTTTTTTAAAATTGTCGCAAATACCATATTTTTTTGTAGTGTTCATAGGGTGCCATCCCTATGTTTTTCCTAATAACTATTGTTATAAGAAATTTTGCTAAACACAAATATTCATCTCAACTACCCCCAAAATCTTGCACACATGCCCAAACACATATCCTCTAGGATTTGATTGGCACGTCATGTTTGACCATCCGTTTAGGAGTGATAAGTTGTATTAAAGTTTAATTGGCCAATTCCTTTTACACAGTTCTCAAAAAGTTGGACATAAATCGACTATCTCTATCAGACACAATACTCACTGGAATTCTATGCAATTGAACAATCTTTTAAATATAAAGTCGAGTAAGTTGTTCAGCACCCATGGTACTTTTAACAGGTAAGAAATGCATTAACTTTGTTAATTGATCCACAATCACCCAAATAGCATCAACTTTCCTTAAAGTTTGGGATTATCCCATGATAAAATCTGTTGTCATGTGTTCCCATTTTTATTCGGGAATCTCCAAATGTTGTAATCTTCCCGATGGTTTTTGGTGTTCAGCTTTTATTCGTTGGCACGTATCACATTTACTCACAAATTCAACCTCACTTTTCTTCATTCCCAGGCACCAATATACTTCATGAAGATCCCGATACATTTTGATGGTTCCATGGTACACTATATAAAGGGTACGATGTGCCTCACTCAGAATTTTCTATTGTAGCTCACCACAGGCAGGCACGTACACCCTTCCATTCATTTAGAGTATGCTATTACGATATTCAAATTTAAGTTGCTTGGGTTGTCCGTTCTTATCTATCCATGGCTTCATACTACCATTTTGAGTTGTAACCTGCTTAATTTCTTCCCATGCATCAACTTGCAGTTGCATTTGTGCCACAACCCTGATGTTCCTACATGGTTCTATCTTGAGAGCTAACTTTGAAAATTCCTCAATCAAGGTTGGAAAATAGGCGACTAATAGGACTCTCAACATGAAACTCTTCCAACTCAATGCATGTATGATGACATTTGCCTGTCCAAGGCAATACTAAATGGTATAATCATAATCCTTCCAAAGTTTCATCTATCGACGTTGGCGAATGTTTAAGTTTTGCTGGGAGAAAATATACTCCAGGCTTTGATAATCCGTATATATAATGATTTTTTCCCCTATACAGATAATGTTACCACAATTTCAAAGCATGCACCATAGCTGCTAGTTCCAAGTCATACACTGGATAATTCTTCTCATGGGGTTGTAGCTGTCAATATCCATACGCAATCACTTTCTTGTGTTGCATTAACACACACCCCAAACCTATTCCCAAGGCATCCATATAAACCTCGTATCCAACAGAACTTGCCGGTATGACTGACACTAGAGACAACGTTAACTGACATTTAAGTTCCTGAAAACTTATTTCATAAGGGTCATTCCAACAAACTTGACTCTTTTCTGAGTCAGTTAAGTCAAAGGAATAGCAATACTTGAAATTTTTTTAACAAACTTACAATAATACCTTATCAACCCAAGAAAACTCCTTATCTCTGAAATGGTGGTAGGTCGTGGCCATTCCTTCATTGCTTCAACCTTGTCAGGATCCACTAATATTCTTTGCCCTGAAACTATGTGACCCAAGAAAGCTACTTCTTTCAACTAGAAATCATACTCGTTAAACTTAGCATACAACTTGTGCTCTCTTAATGTGGACAAAGTTATCCTCAAATGCTCCTTGTGAGACTTCTCATTCAGCGAGTATATCAATATATTATCAAGGAAAACAATAATGAATTCACCCAAATATGGTTAGAATATACGATTCATAAGATCTATAAATGTTGCTGGTGCATTGGTTAAACCAAAAGGCATCTCCAAATACTCATAATGACCATATCGTGACCTAAACTCCATTTTGGGAATTTTTTCTTCCTTTATCTTCAATTGATAATATTCTGACTGTAAATCAATCTTAGAAATATCTGAGCCTTTTACAATTGGTTAAGCAAATCATTAATTCGAGGTAAAGGGTATTTATTCTTTATTATCACCTTATACAAAGCATGATAGTCTATACACATACTTAAACTCCCATATTTCTTTTGCATAAATAACACAAAAACACCCAAGAGTGACACATTAAGGCAAAAAAAACCTTGTCCAACAAATCTTGCAGTTGTAGTTTAAGCTCTTGTAACTCAGCTAGAGCCATTCTATAGGGAGAAATAGATATAGGGTAGGATTGGGTCTCATGTTATAAATCAATGGCAAACTCAACTTTCCTATTAGGAGGTAAACCTGGTAGATCCTCCGAAAACACATCCGAGTATTCCTTTACACCTCAATATTCTCTATCATTTTCTGTGACTTTTCATTAGCAGTAATCTGCACCGCATATCCAAAGGCTCTCTTATCCAAGTTTTTTTCTTTTTTTGGCTCCTATTGTTGATATGATCCTTAGAGCTTGTCCCAACTGTGCACCTTTAAACTTCACAACTCACCCACCAGGGCAAAATAAACTGATTGTCTTTCTCCATAATCTAATTGTTCTTGATATTGGGACAAGAAATCCATACCCAAAATTACATCAAAATTCTGGATCTCTAGTGAATTCAGGTTTATCAAGAACGTAGTTTGACTTGATTATAAGCATTTTTGAATTAGGCATCTACTCTGTTACTAATTGTATTAAACAAATTTAAGCTTGTTACTTAATAATGTAGCGATTAATATAGTATCATTTATCAGGGCCTGCTTTCAGATATACCCGCTAGCATAGGACATCTGATAGAAGGTCCTTCTAAAATGGAATACAGAAATAGACATATCAAAAAAACTTACATTATATAAATTGACTTACTTTCCACATAAGCAATATTCATTCTTATATCATTTCTTAAGGCTTTCAAAAAACCATGCACTTTTCAAAAATTTACAAGGCGCCATTACAATACAAAAGAAATAACCTTCTACACTGGCCCTCCACATAAGTCCCAAAATCTTTAGGCTAGGGGAGATCTCTATGCACGTTTAAATTTAATTTCGAGCCCTACTAGACTCCCTTTCTACCACAATTTTGCCCTTACCTGAAATGAAAAAAGCAAGCAAGTGAGCCACAAAGCTCAATAAGCATATATATAGCAAGAGGAATAAAGATAAGATAGACTTATGAAGGCATGGATAAGATAAGAATCAATGGAAGACTACTACCCGACATTTAGAAACAAAGCTTTTGATCATGCCTTCTTCATTAATAATACCTCAATAATTGGTATCTATTTGCTTAACAACAAGGCACACATTTATCTTATAGAGTAATATTCACACAATTTACATAATGGCATATTACCCTTGTTCCATACATGACTCATAGCATAAGAAGTCACCAATCCATGCTCGTACATTATTATATAATGATAGAAATACATGCGCCACACTAGCTTTCCAGGTCTCCACATCCATGTGACTATATATATATATATATATATATATCAAAATTCATCAGTCACCTATAATGGCAGGAGCATCACCTACCAGGTTTGTGACCACCTCACTCGCGGCAGGCGCTCAATGGGATATCCCGTCTCACACTTGCGGAACTTAGCCGCTCCGCCAAAATAATAATTAAAGGAGCAAATATTATGGTAGTAATGCATCACACATGAGATTCCATGGACATGCCAACCAAGAACATTTCTTGACAACTTCCCAAAACGTGATTATTATGCTTAATTTGGATTGAGTAAAGCATTAACCGACTCAAAACATAATCAAAGTATATGATATTATATATCAAATCGAAGCCCTCAAAGTGTAAATTATGACATTTCAAACGGATCTTAATTTGGACATCTACATCAAAATTTATGATCAAAACAGTTCAAAGTGCACATTAAGTTTCTATTTAGACATGTTTCGAAATATAAAGTGCATGTTTTGAAATATAAATTTTTGTTTGGCCATGTTTCGAAATATAAAGTGCATATTTCAAAATATAAATTTCTGTTTGGCCATGTTTCGAAATAAGTGCATGTTTCGAAATATAAGGTTATGTTTTCTTTGTTATTTTCAGGCTATTTTCAGTTTTTAGTTTTCTAAAACAATAATAATATGTTTATTTTGACATTTTTAAAAATTCATGTTCAAAAACAATAAAACATTTTATAAAGAAAATCCAAAATAATAAAATATTATTTTAGTTGTTGTTGACACACATTAACATTCCACATCGAGCGACAAGAAGATCTGGGACAACTTACCCTGATGGGCCTACGTGAACTTCCCAAGGGGGTCACCCATTATTGGATTTCCTCAGGTCAAGCACATTTAACTTGGGAGTTCTTTGTCTGCATTCAGCCTAAAAGGTATCCAGTTGGTGTTGTTTACTTCCTTACTTATTCTCGATATATATTATCATTCATCTAGGCTCTTGGGGTATTACACACATCGTGTCATCATGGGCCCACAACCATGGGTTAGCTCATAGTTATCGCCATTCGACGACCAAAAGTTCCGCCGCACTTGTGAGCCTCTTAGTCACCCTCTGGGCAATCGCCCTTTGGGCGACCGAGGTGGGACAAACCCGGTGCTAACGCACCACTGCCAGAGCCTTCCCCCTAAGTGTTGTGGTGCTCGTGGGCGTGGACCGTCTGAGAGGTGATAGAGGATAGTTCGGCCAGGGGGGTTCCCACAGACGGCGCCAAATGTTGACACACATTTTTGTAATATCCATCATCGAGCGATAAGAAAGTCCGGGACAACTTACCCTGATGAGCCTACGTGAACTTTCCAAGGGGGTCACCCATCCTTGGATTTCCCTAGGTCAAGTATGCTTAATTTTGGAGTTTTTTGCCTACATTCAGCTCAAAAGGTATCCAGCTGGTGTTGTTTCCTTCCTTACTTATTCTCGATATATACTACCCTTCCTCTGGGCTCTTGGGGTATTACACACATCTTGTCATCATGGGCCCACAACCACGAGTTAGCTCATAGCTATCGCCATTCGACAACCAAGAGTTCTGCCGCACTTGTGAGCCTCTCAGTCACCCACTGGGCAGTCGCCCTTTGGGCGACCGAAGTGGGACGAACCCGATGCTAACACACCATCGCCAGAGCCTTTCCTCTAAGTGCGGTGGCGCTCGTGGGCGCGGACCGTCTCAGGGGTGACAGAGGATAGTTTGGCCAAGGAGTTTCCCACAAATGGCGCCAAATGTTGACACACATTTTTGTAACACCACGCATCGAGCGATAGGAAGGTCCGGGAAAACTTACCCTAATGGGCCTACACAAACTTTCCAGGGCGGTCACCCATCATTGGATTACCCTAGGTTAAGCGCTTAACTTGGGAGTTCTTTGCCTACACTTAACCCAAAAGGTATCTAGCTGATATTGTTTCCTTCCTTACTTATTCTCAATATATACTACCTTCCTTTGGGCTCTTGGGGTATTACACACATCGTGTCATCATGGGCCCACAACCACGAGTTAGATCATAGTTATCGCCCACAACTAAGAGTCCCGCCGCACTTGTGAGCCTCTCAGTCACCTTCTGGGCAGTCGCCCTTTGGACGACCGAGGTGGGATGAACCCAGTGCTAATGCACCTCCGCCAGAGCCTCTTGGTCGTCGAAGGGAGATAGCTATGAGCTAACTCGTGGTTGTGGGCCCATGATCACACGATGTGTGTAATACCCCAAGAGCCCAAAGGAGGGTAATATATATTGAGAATAAGTAAGAAATGAAACAATACCAGCTGGATATCTTTTAGGCTGAATGTAGGCAAAGAACTCTCAAGTTAAGCATGCTTAACCTGAGGTAATCCAATGATGGGTGACCCCCCTCGGAAGTTCGGGTAGGCCCATCAGGGTAAGTTGTCCCGAACCTTCCTATCGCTCGATGCGAGGTATTACAAAAATGTGTGTCAATAGTTATTTTCAAGCAAAATAATCTCTAACTTCAAAACATGAAAAATACAATCAATTTTTCATGTTTTGGTTCTAAAAAAGGAAAGGAAACAAATAAAAGAAGGGAAAAAAAGAAAAAAAATATTCTTAAATTTTAAAAATAAAATTATATATTTATTTAAAATTTAAAAAATATAGTATATCAATATTATAATTAAAAATATAGGATAACATATAATATATAACACATATTATGTATAATAATATTTAATATAAATTATCACTCAAATAAGTAATTTATTAATTAAATTTATTATTTTATTTTAATAATAAAATTTTATTAAAAATAGGTAATTTTATCATTTAATAATCAAATTCATTGAACAAAATATTATAAAATATTTTTTCTCAAAATTATAAAGTAAACACATTTTCAAATTTTTTGTTTTAAGAAATAACTTTTTAAAATGACAAAAAGAATACGTTTTCAGTTTTATAAAAATAAACTGAAAATAAAAAACTAGAAATGAATTTAAAACTCAAAACTAAAAATTAAAAACACAAAAAGAACACAGCCTAAGTATTTGTTTGGCCATGTTTCGAAATATAAAGTGCATGTTTCAAAATATAAGTTTTTGTTTGGCCATATTTCAAAATATAAAGTGCATGTTTCGAAATATAAGTTTCTATTTGACCATGTTTCGAAATATAAACTCGAAAAATCGACTAAACTCCTACGAAATCGAAAACCTATGAACGACCAACTTCCAAAATACCCACGAACACAACCCTAACCTCATATGCTCACGTGATGGCCAGGGATGTGGCTTTACGGAGTGGGATGGGATTATACAATAAGTTAAGGTTGATATGTAATGTTTAAAGTGCATGTATATATCTATATGTGGGCATGTGTCTTTGACCAGGGGCATGCCCATGAGACAATGTATATAGTATATATAATGTTTATATGGTTTTGCCTGTGATATGCCTATAGGGGTAATATAACGTGTTGGCGTCCATGAAACGCGATGTGTTCTCTAAGGAAACAATGGTCAGGTAAGGTTCACCTAGAGGCATCTTAACTAAGCCCGAAGCTGTGTCTGAGCAGGTCCCTTAGGGGTCGAGTTCCTGCTTCGGCAACCCGCCATGAGGCCCACCTTCTCCTGGAGGGCCCCCTAGGCAATTCGGCCCTCTAGGGGGGATTTTTCTTAGACTCGTCCGAATGGTACTAATGTGCAGGTCCATCCCCTGGTCCGTGTAATAGTACCATTGTAACAGCCCACCTTCTCAGGACGTGTTATGCCTTTAGGAAATTTGATCTTGTTATTTTTTTTTCTAAGTTACATTATTCCTGAAATTCCCTAAGATCTATCTATTGCTTAACGAGATATTTACACTAGAAAATAAATACAAAGCGGAAGCTAAATCGAACCTGTTCATGGCGATACATACATGAATAACTGAACATAGCATTTATTACAAAGTTATTACATAAACTTCTGAAGATAAAACAAATGTACTTAATTCTTAAACTATTCATATTACAACATAACATGACACATTTCCTCGTTTTTTGACGTTTCACATCACTACACATCTTCAACCTCTGTACCATCACTGCAAATCCCGACTGGAACGTTGAATGTTCCAGGGGCGAACCCAAGTTAGATGTTGAATCATCTAAGTAAGGGTACATAATGTTATGTCATATGTGTATGCAATGTCTTTCCTCGTAGGTGTCAACTGCACCCCTCATGCTACCTACCATTTTAGCGGTCATCTCTTTCGAAGTCGGGGTGTATGGGTGCACCCTTGGTAAGGCAGCGGTGCCAGTTCGTACTCCCTACGGCCTCATATGCGTGTGATCAATGGCATTAATGTGTATTTATGCATTTCATAATCATGTCATTGATGCAATCTACGTGATGGGTACATTTCATAGTATGTCAATATGATATAAGCATTCTCGAAAATAAACATTTATAATCGTACTAAGCTTGAAATGGTACACTTATAGCTAAGTTGTCTCGAAATGCGTGCTGACCTCGAAAATTGTGTCGAGTAGCTATTTCTCAATCCTCTTGCCCTCAAGGACTCCTAACACATTAAATTTATTTTTAGAATATTACTTTACTATTTTTCATATTTTCTACAATTTTTCTCTTTATTTCTTCAAAATTACATAATAATTATCTAGACTTTCATAATATCCAATTTCTCTTTACTAATATTTCTTAAATAATACTTCTAAAATTCTGAAATTTTCTTGGAATTTTTCAAATTAAAATCCTATTTTTTTCTTTATTTCCATAATAGAAAAACTACTTAAATAAATAATAAAATTAGCATTTTCCAGAAAAAATTTCACAAAATATTCCAGACTTTCTTGAAATTTTTGAAATTTTTTATTTCTTTTTTCTTTATTTATTTATTTTCTTTTCTTTTCTTTTTTTCTTTTTATTTTTTGCCGGGCGCGTGGAAGACACGCGTCTTCTTCCCACTTGCGGGCGCGTGCAGCCACGCGCCCGGTTTGGTTCTTTTTCTCCGACGGCTTCCTCGCCGCCGGCGAACCTCCCGAGCCCCCGAGCTTCGAAACGAGGTGCTACCCCCCCTAAATCTGACCTCCCGAAACCAAATATGGCCTTAAAATCGAGAAAAAAAACACAAGAGGTACCTCGATTTGTCGATTGAAGGCACGGCTCGGCGACTTGCGCTTTTTCCGGCGAGGTCGATTCCTCCTTCTTCACTACTCCGTTGGCCACCAAATGCTCCAGAAAACTTGCCCACGATGCAAGGATCACAACACTACTTTCAAAACTCGCAAACGCTACCTCAATCGACTGCTCTAAGAAGTAAAATTTTGTGGATGAATGGGGTTGCTTGATCGCGACTATTTATAGCCAAACTCGGCCGCGAACGGTCAAATCGAGGGTGCCACGCGTCCCTGAGGCTATTCCTAAGGCCATCTCCCATTAATTTCCCCCCTCTCCCTGATTGCTTGTTGCAAGCGCGGCCATACGCCTGTTCTGATTTTTTCCAGATTTCTAGATTTTTATATATATATATACATATATACCTATACACCTTTATATATATATACATATGGTTATGTACATATATTCATATACATATACACATATACATACGTTTACATATACTTACTTATTTATATATATATATATCTATTCATATACTCTAATAACATACAAATTTATATTTTTATCATTTATTTCAAACTATATGCTATGATTATATCTTAACATTTGTAATTGACTTCATATAAATTATTAAATTTACTTTATTAAATTTATCGCTTAACGTCATAATTCTAATAATACCAAATTATTATTCATGATGACTTAGAGTATTACAACCGTGGTCAATTGTCTTTGATCGTGTAAGGTACGACTATCTTACGTTCAATAATAGTGTTGTTTATTACTCTTCTCTCATATTTATACTGACTTAAGTATCAGAGGGCATACAAGGGTGAGGAATCCTCACGTGCCTTCTAACTTGTGCCTGTGAGTGCAAATATGTCCAGAGCACATAGGAGGCCAATCTCGAGCTATACCAAATACGCCCCCAGGAGATCACCTGCGACTACGGTTAGTACATCAAGGATCAAAGCTACCCAACACTTATCTCCGCCAGTAGGCTCTTGCCAGCTGTCCACCTCTCTCTGCCTTGGCTCCAGCTTTCCTACGTTGTAAATTTCTATTGTCGTAGTTTTTTGGCTACAACTGTTTGAGAAAACATGGAATTAATGCATTTAACTACAATTTTTAAAAAATCACCATTGAAGAGATGATAGCAAGAGTTTTGATTAAATAAAGGATATACCTTACACTAAAAGATAAGAGAAAAAGAAGAATAAAGCTTGTCTTTTTGATGAAAAAGTCACAAAAAAGAAGAAATACTCCAAGAGCTCCAAATCTCCCTACTTTGAGAGCTTGATTCTACCACAATTAATGGAGAAAAAATGAAAGAAGAAGATGAAGAAGAGGGTGAAGAAAAACTACTAAGAAAGAGCAAGAAATGAAGAGGAAGAGAAGAGAAAAGAGAGATATGGGGGAGAATGGGCTACATGTCCATATTTCAACCATCCCTTCTTCCAAATTCCAACTTTGCCCCCAACTTTTGCCTTCCACACACACAATATGTAAGCCTTCTTTGGACATTTTGCATTTTCATTTCCCTTTCTAATTTCCTTATTTATTCATTTTCCACCATATATATATATATACACATACATCTCATTAAATAAACCCATATTTATACATGCCCAAATCCATTTAAAAGCCCAATTGATATTAGGCCCATGGGGTTATTTTAAATCCATCATTTTCATTGAGCTTCAAACCCTTGGTACAACCCACTTTATAACACATATACATTAATTTACTCACATGACCTAACATATTATTTCCCACTAACTTGCCTCTTAGACCCCATATAAAATATTTTCGATATTCATCAAATAGAGTTTTCATGTGTACACATTATATCGAAATATAATTAATATCTATGACCCACTCAACGGGTCGTTATATCATTATTAGTTCAAAAAAATTTAAAAACTAACTAGGTGAAATATAAAATTCGGGAATATACTAAATACTTAAAATTAAGAGTGTTTATAGTCAGTGTATCAAAAATTATACTAAAGTTCCAATGCGAAGTATAAAAAAAAATATTTTATATTTATAAGATACTATTATAACATGTTTTAAACTAATCACACCCTACTCCATATTCTTAATTTGCGAGCATTTCAAACTCCATCGTCTCTTCGTCTGTAATTAATTCTCCACGGGGTAGAAGTAGAACGAACCGTCTTTAGTTCCAGAACAAGGGTATATAAATTTGTAGCTTTGCTCGTCCCGCTTGCTTTTCACACGCGCGGGAATATAAACCTAGAAAGAGGGCGGGCAAGGGCAAGAGGTAACCAGAGATGGCGCCGGTAATGCAGAGTTCTCAGCCATGGGTCGAGAAATAGTACTCTCCCTTCTCTCTCCTCATTACTTCCAATTTTATCTTCTTTTAAACTTTACATATTCATTGCTTGCCATTT
Organism: Diospyros lotus; assembly: GCF_014633365.1. Classification (NCBI taxonomy): domain Eukaryota; kingdom Viridiplantae; phylum Streptophyta; class Magnoliopsida; order Ericales; family Ebenaceae; genus Diospyros; species Diospyros lotus. The sequence goes on from NC_068345.1 coordinate 6,663,991, forward strand.
CGACATTTTTGTTGTGGGGGTTTTGCTGATTGATATGTTATCTCGTCAGTCGACCGAAGCAAGTGAAGGACGTTGCTCATCAGGACGAAGTCGTTCGTGTCCTCACCAACACCCTCGAGACCTCCAACGTAAACTCGGTTTTCTACTTGTTCAATTTCCGGCCAAATGATTTTATTTTTATTGTTGATGTCGGTTTAAAGCCCTGATTTTTATGTTAATTTTAACAAGTTATGTCTCGGAGTTCAATCTGGTGCGTTAATTGGTTATCGAGGAAAGGGGTATTGCTCTGATTATGCTATACCTTGATTTTGAATCTGTAATTGTTCCGATTTTCTGTGTTTCTCTGTTATGCAGTGCCCGCATATGTTGTTCTATGGTCCACCTGGAACAGGAAAAACCACCACTGCCCTTGCCATAGCCCACCAGCTTTTTGGGTACTCTGCCATACTCTTCCGATTTGTATCTGCTTTTTACAATTGTTGGTGAAATAAATTTGAGTATAAAAATCTGGTAGAGGGTTACCCTGGAAGTGCATTTGTGACCTACTAATGACTATAGAAATGCTACTGGGAGTGATCCTTTTTGATCACCCGAGGGTTCCACTTCATGTAGGATTTGGAGTCATTTGTATCTTACACTGCTGTGAGTGGTTTATTTACTGTGTTTTTTTTACTGCTGGCCAGCAAAAGAACTTATTATGCAGTACACTCCAGATTAACATGAGGGTGACCTTATTTCCAAAGAAGTAATCATTTCATTAGGGAAAATTGTTATTGGGCAGGGGAAATTTTCTGTATATTTGAAAGTAGAACTTGTTATTATGGAGTACAAATATCCATTATATAAAGTGTGAGGAAGAGAAAAGTAGTTGATTAATTGATTCTGTATTAAGCAGGGGTTAAGGTAGGGGAAACGGGGAAATTGCTAATCTAACTTGTATATGGAACAGAGTGGCCCTTTTTTTGGGTTTCTAAGTAAACAGAGTGGTGCTCGTTGATGAACTGTTTTAACTGTCATTTCAAAGTTTAAATTGGTGAAGTGAGGAATTCATATTTATTTATATACTTTTACATGATAAAAGGTGAGCTCTGGCACAACGGTAAGGTTGCTCCATTCTGACCTCTAGAGGTCACAGGTTTAATTGAGGAAACAACCTAATTCAGATAAAGTGTAGGACTGCATATAATTGACTTCCCCAGAGCCTGCAATGCAGGAACCTTGTGCAGTGAGTTCACCTCTTCTTTTTTTCCCTTTTACATGATATAGTATATAATGGGCTTAAAGAGGATATGGTCATAGATAGAGACGATTGGAGATCTAAAATATATGTAGTGGACCCTATCTAATGGGATTGACGCTTGTGATTGTTGTCTTCCTACTTTTAGATAGCAAGTCTTGATGGTAATGGTGAGGTTGCTCGTTTGTAAATGGAAGGTCATGAGTTTGTGTTGTGGAAACAACTTCTATACAATTAAGGTTAAAATTGCATACAAGAAAACCCTCCGTCGACCCTTGTAAAATGGGGAACCTTGTGCATTTGGGGCGCCTTTTGTTTTTTAACTTCATTTTCAACCTAACTGAAAACTTAAGTTGTCTAAGGAATGGGTCCAGCAATGTACGTGGAGTTCTTTAATGCTCCTCCTTTAAATGTGACCCCATAAGATAAATAAATGCACAAATAAAGAATAGAGTGCACAACAAAACAGAATAGACATAGATAACTAATGTTTGCATTTAAGACAATTAGTAGAGCTCCATTATTCAATTTTTGTTTACGATGTGGTACAAAAGTTTATGTTGCTAGATGAGGTTTGATTAATTATTTATATGTTGAACACTAACATTTCATCTATTTAGGGCTTCTTTAAGGCTCCTCCCAATCTCCCATAATTTGAAGGTGGTAGGCATTGATTGTGGAAAGGTGTAAAGTGAGGGTAGTGCATTATAAAAACAATGCAATGCTAAAGGAAAAAAGCTTATGCCTTTTAACAAAATGGTTAATTGCTTAAAATTGAAGATATATAGTGGTGGGTGATAGGATCACAAATGAGTCGAGCTGTTCAAGTGAGGCTCGATGTTTGACTCAACAAAAACTCATTCGAGTTTATTCGTTAAAGTAAATGAGTCGAGCTTGAGGTTAACCTTGAAGCTCGATTTGTGAGATTAAGCTCTGTAAAGCTCAACTCGTTAAAACTTGCGAACATATTAGATTAGAGCCTCGTGAATACTAATAGGCTCAATTAGAGGCTTGTAAATATGCTCAATTAGAAGTTTGTGAATAGCTCGTGAACAAGCTCGTTTATAAATATATTAATACATTTATTTATAATTTTATAAATATATTATTTAATATAAAGTTATCAATCTTTAAATTATTGTAATAATATAATTAAATTGAATATGTTTAAAATTATTATATATATTAATTTAATCATTTAACATAATATAATATATGTATATATAATAAAGCAAAATACCAAATTAGGTTTAAGCAAAATAACAGGTTCTGGTGAGCCTGGGCTTCAGCTCGAGCTCGGGCTCGCTAGCAGGCGCTTGACCTCGGCTTGTCAACCTTTTGATGAACCGAGCCCAAGCTGAGCTCGAGTCTAGAAATTGGATCGCGAGCTTAGCTTGAGCTCAAGACTAGAAATTGGCTCGCAAGCCGAGCTTGAGCTCAGTGAAGCTCAGCTCAGTTCAGTTGCAACCCTTGTGGGTGAGCTAAATATGTTGGAAACATTCATCATTGAAAATCTTGATATTAAAATTCACTTAGAGAAGGATCTGAATTTGTTTGAAAGGATTATAAAGTATCACCCAGTAGCAAGAATTTGTGAGGAATTATATTTTACTCTTAGCTACATAAGGACTTGTATATGTTAAGCACTATTAATGTGGTTCTAGTTTGTCTCCATGAGTTGGTCATGGTAATAGTACTACAGGACTAAATTTTAGCACTAACGGTACACTTTGGCTATCCTTGCATGACCTTTTTATTAGATTATCACCTGCTTTCTATAAGAATGATTGTGGCACCCCTTGGCTCAATATATGAATTCTGCTAGAGCACATTACTAACCACCATTCGGAGCCTTGCTCCTAATATTTTGATCTCCATGCATTATGTGATGGATTTCATGTCTTTAGTGGCTTTGACTTGTTCAATGGCTCCAACATGTCTAATGTCTCCTAGAACTTCAATAGGGCTAAGGGTAGTGCCTATTCTCTCCACATAAGAACTTTAAGGTTCTATAGAGTGGAGGCTAGAATATGGGTTCATCAAAGATGGATACCTTCCTTCAGTGCCTTTTTACCTTGATTATTTCATAGAAAGAATCCAACAGACGAATAGCATTTGACCTGCACACCTGATATACACTATGTTTTATGTCTATACAATCTCCATGATCTAGCATTGATGGTGCCATTACCTCCAATATGGGGTGCCATGCCTCTACTATTCACATGTGGTTGCCCTGTTGCTAGAGTTTCAGGCTATAACTCATGAACACATACCTTGGACTTCAACTCCTAGCTGGGTCATCCCACTTTAAATATGAGGTATAGACCTCTATCATTTAATGATTGCAAAATACAAATAAACCACCTTTTTGCTACTGTAACTCAGATTTTTCATTGTCTCTCTCTTTCCTCTCTTTGAATTGTATCTCTTCTTTTCCAGCTCTGACGCTTCCTGCACTACATGATTCCCCATTGTAATTCTTTGAAGGCAATCTAACACCTCAACCTTCCCTCTCATCAACAAAATAAAAATGGCTTGAAGTTTACCTTAAGCAGCAAATCCTACTCCTCTATCCCCAAATGAATGTACTTCTCTGATGCCCAAGGTGTCTTTTAGGCAAAATTTTATTCCTGTATTCCCAAATAAATGTTAATACTGAAATGGAGCTCTTTTATGCCCATGTAAAATGTGAAGCCCTAAATACAGCAAAACCTACAAGAAGCAATGACATATCCTTTAAGAAGCATAACTTTATATTGATATTCTATTATGGAGGTGCTAGATGGAAGAACTAACCTCACTCAGAAGATGCTATCACTTCTTGAAGTCAACTCTGACTGCTATTTCATGGGCAGTTCTCTGGTCATTTTGGATTGAAAATTTTTGCATGTGTCATTACTCATAAAGTATGCTTTTCTTCTCCAATTATGTTGGTCTTGGGGCATTGTGAAGCCCATAACGGACCCTTGTAGAAGAATCTTCATTGTTCCTTGGTAGGAGTAGATATACAGGGGGTGGTTTGTTGGACCAGAGTTTGATCTCTTGGTTCATGGCAATCCAATCACATAATTTAGAGTTTGGATATTATTCATCCTTTATAAGTGGAAATTATTTGGGTCTAGTTGATAATTGATACTAATCAAATTACTTGGACTAGTCAATTGAAATCCAGATGGTTCAACTAAATAATTTATTTCTATTTATTTATTATTTATTTTATCACTCAAGAGATTGTTGTCTATTTGCTTAAATTACATCGAACTTGATTATGTTAATGTCTGGTCTTTAAGGAATGGGATGATGCATTATTACTTTCACTTAATTATTCCCAATTGGGAAGGCTAGCTTATCCCTAACTTTTAAACATAGGATCTGATTCTACTCATATTTGTTTTTCTATCATAGAATGGAGGGTCTTAGATGCTATTTACAGCCAAAGCAGTGAGAGGGCATACAGTAGATTTTCTAGGAATCTGGATGATAGAAAACTATTTAGGAATTAGGCGTTTTTCCCCTTTGGCTGTTAGTGATTGCTCAATGATTTTATGTTGCCATTTTGGTTTGGATGACATATCTGGCTTCACTCTCCTACCAATTTAGTTATTTCATAATCCTTAAAATTGGCTTGGTAGCCTTACATTTCTTGATTCCTTTTAGTTATAAATATCTCTTTCATTTAACAACATTTTGGCATGAACTATGGTCTTGTTTTTGCTTAATGACACCATTTTCTTTGACAGACCTGAACTCTATAAGTCTAGGGTCTTGGAGCTTAATGCAAGTGATGACCGTGGGATAAATGTAGTTCGCACAAAAATCAAGAACTTTGCTGCTGTTGCAGTAGGTTCCGGACGTCAAGGGTATAATTCTCAACGTTCATTCACTTTATTTTGCTGATACTCAGATATATGCTCCTTTGTAAGCTATCAATATATATATGTATATACATGTGCTTGTTTCTAATTATTTAAATGTGTCTCCCATGCATCAGGGGCTATCCTTGCCCACCATTTAAGATAATCATCCTAGATGAGGCAGATTCCATGACTGAAGATGCTCAGGCAAGTTTATAATTTATCATTATTTACTCATTCAATATTGTTTCTTAGAAGAAATATCCAATGACTTCTTTTCAGAATGCTTTACGGCGTACAATGGAAACTTACTCCAAAGTCACAAGATTCTTTTTCATTTGTAATTACATTAGCAGGTGCTTTTTCCTGATGCCCTTTCTCAGTTTCCAATATACAATTTGATTGTTTATTTGTTTTGCTCTCCTGCTGACCATTGGTCCAATTTCTTTTTGTTCTCTTTTCTCCCCTCCCCCACCCCACCCTTTTTTGTGGACTAGAATGTTAACTTGTTTCAAATTTTACCCACTTCTAGGTAACTTGTTTTATATTATGATGTAACCATTTCACTGAAAAAATAAACATGTTTTAGGATTTACTCTTTGATAATCCTCTGTTTACTAGAATAAACAATGATGTAAGCAACTCTCTTTTTCTTATATGTTTATTTTTTCATGTAGAAATAGTTAGAAGTATTCTTGTAATATACTAACTATATCCAACTGGTTCCTACCCTGCCTTCCAGAATTTATCCAAGTTTTAGATCAATAGATGAGAAAATCCTTTATCATTGTTGAATAACATATTAGCATACATAAAATACAATACTTCAACACAGATATCTTATTTGGACTTCTAAGATTCGAATGACTCCCTTCAGGTTTTCAGTTGACGTGTCACACAGGCAAAGAGATAATTTCGTATCTTCATGTGCCCATGGGATACAATAAAGTTTGAGTTTATGAGATTAATCTCTTCTTAAGAAGACCAAAAGAAATAACAGAAAAAAGTAAACCTAAGTGTCACTAAAAAGTACTAATTTTTATTAGTCAGATAAGAAAATAATGATTTTGATTAACCCTATTGGGAAAAGAGATAGAAGATGTACTTAGACTCTTAGACTGTAACCCATTAGAAATTTGATGGCTCCAACTAAGGAGAATACCCTGGTTTGCTTTCCTCTTACTCTACAAATGTTATGAACTCAAACTAATACTGGGAAGTTAGAGGAAGTAAACTTGTACAGTGCCCCGCTTCTATCCATATTGTCTCTCTGTTGGATATACTTTTACATGTTGAAGTATTCTGATTGAGAAAAAACATATTTTATAAGTAATCTGTGTGATGGTCTTTTGGTTGCCAATTATGAAATAAGTATATACTATTGAAGGGATCAACTATGAGAACAGAATGTTTTATGTTGAAGAATCCAATGGTTGCCACTGTGTTTTCTGTTGTAATTTAGTTGCAGTTTTTCATTCATTTGAAGAGATACCTATGCAAACATATTGTTTCATGGTTTTGTTTTAATATAGGATCATTGAGCCCCTTGCTTCTAGATGTGCAAAGTTTAGGTTCAAACCACTTTCAGAAGAAATTATGACGAGTCGTATATTGTACATTTGTAAAGAGGAAGGTCTCAATCTGAATTCTGAGGTGCGAATCTGATATCAGAAGTTTGTTTTGGAGCAATGGCTTATGATAAGATCCTTCCATGCAGTTTTATTTATGACATATACATTCTTTACACCATTATAGGCTCTTTCAACCTTAAGCTCCATCTCACTAGGTGATCTTCGTCGGGCTATAACGTATTTACAGGTGAGAGGTTGGTTTTTAGTACTAGAAATACATGTACTTAGATTCTTTTATGTTACCTTTGATATATTCAATAGAAGATCACCTGAAATTTCTAAATGAATGGATGGAATTTTTTTCTTTAGCCTTACTCTTGTTCACATGCCACTTAATCAAGCCTAATCTGGACTGTTTAATTTTTGAAGCTTTCTATGCTCATTGCTTAATAAATTATTTTAACTAAAAATATAAATTCTGGTTGACTTGTGATTTTCTAATCTAATCTTTAATTTCATAAGAAATTGCATATTCTGCTTTGTTCTAATTAACTGTTAGTATGGAGCTTGAAATTTAACTATCATGTATATGGTTGTCACAGGGAGCTGCACGCTTATTTGGATCATCTATTTCTTCCAAGGACTTGATTAGTGTGTCAGGGGTAAGATGAAGATCCTTTGATTTTTTATGTTGCCTGTGGAGTTTTCTAATAGAAAGAAGAAGACAGTGGTTTTAGTATTACTCTCAGTCTACTTTACATGTTACTTCCTATTAAACTTCTTTAGATACCATAAAAAATCTTCCTTACTAAGGTTTGTGCGCACAAAGATGCATTTTGGAAAATCCGTAGAGTGATTTTCTTGGAGCAGCTTGTGTGTTGTGTTTAAGTATCCTCGGTGAATTCAGATAAGGCATATCTTCCATTGGATGTTGATAGTTTTGTCCAGCCCCTAAAATGGGCTGGAGTTGAATTGGAATTTATGGGAAATTCCGTTAGAACAAAGTTTAGGAAAAGAAAAGAGAGATAGAGAGAGACAAGAGTAGAGACTTGAGAAAGAAGAGAATTGTTATTCATTCCAAAACTGCCTTCTATTTTATCCTTCCCTTATTTATTCATAGGTAGGTAGGTTAGTTAGTTCTAACCCCCTCTCCCGCCTTTCATTCTCCTTCTACTTATTACAAAAATACCCCTCAAGTCCTAACAATTCCCCCCCCCCCCCCCCCCCCCCCCCGCCCCGGCGATGAATTAATTCTTGTCCTCAAGAATTTAGAGCAAGCTGATAGCATGGGGAAATCTTGTCAGCACATCTAGCAGGTACTCCCAAGTTGGTTGGTTTGGTGGTAAATGGGACCATCGAATCAGCACTTGAGTAATAGGGGCAGCTCTTCTATAAATCACCCTTTTATCTAGAATTGCCCTAGGTTCAATGGGCTCTTCTGATTCCTCCTCTATAAGTGGTAAGACAGCAGGTGATAGACCTTCATTTCCTTCCTCCACTAGGGGCAGTGAAGTCCCATTAGTGGCTGTCACTCCTCTAGCCTTTTTTAATAACGATACGTGGAATACCAGATGTATTCTCACATCTTCTGGTAGTTGTAATCGATAAGTCACCTCCCCTACCTTCTCTACAACTGCATAAGGCCCAAAATATTTTGGATTGAATTTGGATACTGTCCTTTTAGTAAAAGCCGGCTGCAAAAATCTTCTGACCTTCAAAAATACTACATCCCCCACATTGAACTTCCGCTCACTTCTCTTTTTATTTGCATAGTGAACCATTATACTTTGGGCAATTGCTAATTCTCTTTTTAGCTCTGCTAAGACTTCTCTTCTTTTCTGAAAGTATTGTTCTACATCTGCCATTGTAGCAGTAGAACTGGAAATGGTAGGAAGTAACGGCGGATTGTACCCAAACACAACTTCAAAAGGGGTTTGTTTAATAGCTGTATGATATGTAGAATTGTACCACCATTGAGCAAGTGATAGTCAACGGTGCCAACTCCTAGGCCTAGCAAAACACATACAACGAAGGTATGCCTCTAAACACTGATTTACTCTCTCCGGTTGTCCATCCGTTTGCGGATGATAGGCTGTAGATAAGTGTAGACCCACTCTCAAATTCTTGAATAGTTCCTGCCAAAATTTACTGGTGAATATCTTGTCTCTATCGGACACAATGGTCTTGGGAATTTCATGAATTTTAAAGACTGAATCTAGTAATACTCTGGCCACTTCTGAAGCTGTAAAGGGGTGTGTCAAACTAAGGAAATGAGCGAATTTAGTTAAATGGTTCACAATCACCAAAATTGTATCCTTTCCTTCTGATTTCGATAAGTCTTCTATGAAATCCATTGAGATGTCCACCCATGCTTGATTCGAAATTGGTAGTGGCTATAATAACCTTGGTAGAGCCACTGTTTCATGCTTGCATCTTTGGCACACTTCACATTCTAGCACATATTTCACCATAGTTTTCTTTAATCTTGACCAATAAAAAAAATGTCTTACCCGGTGATAAGTGGCTCTTACCCCTGAATGCCCACCTACTGCTGATCCGTGCATGGCCCTCAAAATCTGTAATTTCAGCTGGTCATCCTCTCCTACCACAATTCGGCCTTTGAACCAAATGAGTCCCCCAACAAGAGTATAACCCTGCTGTCTGGTAGTCGTTACTGCTAACTGTTGTAACAATGTCTGCAACCAAGGTGTCTGGTCATAATTCCTCACCACTTCTTTCACCCATTCGGGAGTTACAGCTGATATGGCTTGGCAGACCCCTTTTTCCTCTCTTCTGGATAGCGCATCTGCCACCAAATTTTCCTTTCCTCTTCGGTATTGGATTATATAATCCAATCCCAAGAGTTTAGAAACTCTTTTCCCCTGTAAATGAGTGTGAATCGCCGTTGAAGCAGAAATTGAAGGCTTTCGTGGTCTGTTTTAATCACAAACTGATTATTCTCCAAGTAATGACGCCACTTTTCAATAGCTACCAAGACTGCTATCAACTCTTTATCATACACACTCAAGCCTAGATGTTTAGGAGCTAAACCTTGGCTTATGTAAGCCAAAGGTTTCCCTTCTTGCATGAGGACAACACCCACTCCACTATCACAAGCATCTGTTTCAACAACAAACTGTTTTGAGAAATCTAGAAGAACTAAAACAGGGGCTTGAGTCATGGCCTGTTTAAGGATTCCAAAGGCTGCTTCAGCTTTAGGATTCCAATGGAAATTGTCCTTCCGCAATAGCTCTGTCAAAGGCCTACTAATCACTTCATAATTTTTGAAAAATTTTCTATAATATCCTGTCAAACCCAAAAAACCCCTTAACTCCTTCACATTCTTAGGCTGTGGCCACTGTACCATTGCCTCTATTTTTTTAGGATCTGTACTCACCCCCTTTAGTTGAAATTACATGGCCTAGATATTCCACCTTTCCTTGAGCAAATGTACACTTAGACATCTTGACATATAATTGATGAATTCACAAGACCTCAAAAGTGGTTCGTAGGTGAGATAGGTGGGTTTGTAGGGTTGGGATGTACACAAGAATATTGTCAAAGAAAACAAGTATAAATTTGCGAAGGTATGGATTGAAAATCTAGTTCATTAAAGCTTGAAAGATGGCAGGAGCGTTTGTCAAACCGAAGGGCATGATAGTGAATTCATAAAGCCCTTGGTGTGTTTTGAAAGCGGTTTAAGGGATATTAGCTAGTCTCATCCTAATTCGGTGATAACTAGCCCTCAAGTCTAGTTTAGAGAAGATGACAGCTCCATTGAGTTCATCTAATAAATCCTCAATGATGGGAATAGGAAATTTATTCTTTATAGTAAAGGGAATTGAGCTTCCTATAGTCTATACAAAATCTTCAAGTGCCATCTTTTTTCTTGACAAGAAGGATTGGAGAGGCAAATGGACTTTGGCTAGGTTGTATGATTGAATCAGTTAGCATGTCCTTTACTTGTTTCTCGATTTCATTTTTCTGGGCAGGGTTATATCGGTATGAACGGATATTTATAAGTTCTGTATTGGGTTTAAGATGGATAGCATGGTCTAAGGGTCTTTGGGGTGGTAGGGTAGTTGGCTCTTGGAAGAGGTCTTGGAATTCATGCAATAATAGGTGCAAGGGATCATCAGTGTTTATCTCTATTATTAGTTGCATTGTAGCTGCTGTTCCCGTAGACTGTGGTTTGTCCCCTTCCTCATACTCCATTGCATGAATAGAGTATAATTCTGCAATCTGCTCACTCTTCCGGTTCATTAGCTTGTGCAACCTCCTTCCCGATATTACTTTGCATTCTCCTTGATCTAGGCTTCCCATTAGTGTCAGCTTTTGGCCTTCAACCTCCACTGTCACCTCCAGCTTCTTGAAATCAAAGGTTAGAGGGCTTACATTCTTCATCCAATCTACCCCCAACACAATATCACACCCTCCTAACTCCAAGACCCTCAAGTCCGCCACAAACTCTACTCCTTGCATCACCCACTTGAAATTCAAACATTTATGGTTGCTATAGATTCGGTCCCCATTAGTGACGGTCACTGATAGTGGGTTGGTTCTGGTAATTTCACACTTGAGATCTTGGGCTGTTTTCTTGTTCACAAAATTGTGGGTGCTCCCGTTGTCGATCAACACCGTTAACCTTCATCTTTCCACTTGTCCTTTAACTTGTATGATCTTCCCTATAGGACCCCCTTTCAACGCGTGGAAGGAGATTTGTCCTCCATCATCTTCCTGCTCATCCCCCGCATGGGGCTCTTCCTCTGCATCTTCTTCTTCTACCCTATCTTCTTCTGTCTCGTCATCATCGGAAGCCTCCATCTTCAACATTAACCTCCTACATTGATGGCCAGGTCCATATTTTTCCCCATATTTGAAGCATAGGCCTAATTGGCGCCTTTGCTCCAATGTTGTATTCTTGCTTGTTCCTATTTTGTTTCCATTCTTGACGCCTCCTTGGGTTGTTCCTCCCACACCTGATTTGAAATTACTTCCTCCGAAAGGAGTTCCCCCTCTGTTGACGATCGACCCTCCTTGTGGCCATGGCCTATTCTTCTTGAATATTGCCTCCCATGTTACTTCTTGGAGACGTGCTTTTTCTGCTGCTTGTCTTACCGACACTGGCCCCAACATCTTCACTACGGATCTTAAATTGTCTCGGAGTCCGCTAATGAAACTCGAGACGAAGTAGGACTCGGGCAAGCTCGGATGAGTTGCTCCTATCAACGCCTTTAATTCCTCGAATCTTCTTAGATAATCTTCGACTGATCCTTGCTGTTTCAATTTGTTAAATTCTTCAACCGTGTTTGCCAGATTTCGTTTGCCAAAACGACCACACAGTTCGTTGGAAAAATTGGTCCACGCCACCCATCCCCCTTCTGATTGCCTCCAACTTTGGTACCACGCATCCGCAATATCATCCAAATAGGCCGCTGCCATCATCACCCTTTGTTCTTCTCCTATCCGGTACAATTCAAAGAATCTTTCACAGCGTCGTACCCACCAGCGTGGTTTTGATCCATCGAAGATTGGAATTTCCAATCTTGGCACTGGCGGGTGACCCCCTTCCAATCTTGACTCGGAATTCCTACCATGGATTTCACGTTCCCATGCAGTCCTTTCCTCTGTTCCCCTCGGGCCTCCCGGTTTTGGTAATATTCCATCGCCCCTTACGTCTATCTCCATTCTTGGAATAGACTCTTCTTGTGATTGGAATTGTGGCCATGTCGACATGATCGCAAACATGCGATCTATCTTCTGTCCATAAAAGTCGGCCCATTCTTGACCCTTTTCTAGCTCTCATATACTGTCTTTGATGGCAGCTAAATCTTCCCTCTGGATCGCCATATCCCCTTTGGATTGCCATGTCTTCTCGTTGGGCCCTCACATCTTCTTGCGTCTGGCCCATTAATCCATCAAGATTCTCTAGGCGAAGCTCTAGTTGTTTCAGGCGTGTTCTTTCCTCCATGCCTTCGTGGTTGCTGAATCGGACCTTCTGTCACCTTCTAATCGCGCACCAGAAGCCGTCGAAGAAGGCTTAGCTCTGATACCACTTGTCTAGCCCCTAAAATGGGCTGGAGTTGAATCGGAATTTATGGGAAATTCCATTAGAACAGAGTTTAGGAAAAGAGAAGAGAGAGATAGAGAGAGACGAGAGAAGAGACTTGAGAAAGAAGAGAATTGTTATTCATTCCAAAACTGCCTTCTGTTTCATCCTTCCCTTATTTATTCATAGGTAGGTAGGTTAGTTAGTTCTAACCCCCTCTCCTGCTTTCCATTCTCCTTCTACTTATTACAAAAATACCCCTCAAGTCCTAATAGGTTTTAGTGTTAAAAAGCCTTTATTGATAAGTGGTTGTGGAGGTTTGAAGGTGAGGGTAAGTGCTTTTGGAAGAGAGTTCTTGTTGATAAATATGGTTCTCTCTATGGTAGGTGCCTAGGTGGACTACGAGATCTATTAGTGTCGAGCTTTGGAAGGTAATATGTATATGAGACCTATTAGGCCTTCCCATGGTGTTGAGCTTTTGAAGGTAATATGATATCTGGGTTGAGTTCCATGTAGAGTTGTCCCTTGCCTGGATTTTTTAGGGCATGGCCTGACACAGCTCATAGACATGGCCTTTATGGGTTGTGCTGGGCTGGCCTATGTGGCAAAGCCAGGGCTGTCCATTAATAGTTATAATTACAAAAAAAAAAAAAAAAAAAAAAAAAGAGTTGCAAACTTACAATTTTTAAAGTAAAGAAATTTGAAAAATACATTGAAGTAATGCTATATACTAAATAATGCCTCCAAATATTTTTATTGTCTCCAAATGTTGAAATCTATTATATATAGGACATATGTTTCTGTCATCTTGTTCTTGCCCTGTTATCCGCTAAGTTTAGGAAGTTCAGTGTTGACATGTTCTTGAATTGTAGAAATTGGATCCCTTCCCTGTCCTTGCTTTTGCTGTGTGCTACAGCAATGCATTTTGATTAAGTTAGATTGTAACTTTTCCATATTCCAGTCTTCCCTGACAGCCTCTATTTGGCGGTTGCTGGACTATTGAACAAACGTGAAAGTTAAGCTGCTCTTAGTGTTACTAGGAACAATAACATCCAGTTGAAGTTGTGTGTTTAGAGCTCTGTTTTTTTCCCAGGTTTATGAGGTGGGTCCTTTCGTTCCATCCTTTTTAAGCATTCTGCTATTATCATATCTTCACACACAAAAAAAAAAAAAAGGACCATTGGGGTTGGTGGAGAATGATTTGTGGTTTTTCAATTTAAAGATTAAACATGAATTGCCTTTGGTTTCAAACTTGGTTACAACAAAAAATACAAATAACCATTGGTTATTGCTTCACTATATATCCTTTAGATCAACAGTGATAGATGTTGTCTTTGGTAGCTCTTTATAGGCAAAATATCTAAAATATCCTTGTTGTCAACTTAAAATTAAGGGGTAGAAGGGAATAGAATGGAGAAGAACAAGCAAATCAAATGTGGAGGGAAATGGCTATTGCCTGAGCAGCACGACAAATGTAGTCCTTGGAGAGACAAATAGTAAAGTCCCAAACTTTAAGGAGTCTGGTGGTGGAATGAAGAGGTACAATTGAAAATTAGAAAGAAGAAAACTTGTTGTAAGGCTGTATATCAGTGTAGCAATGAAGAAACCTAAAAAATTATAAAGAAGTGAAAAATGCAGCAAAAAGAGCTGTTAGTGAAGCAAGATCAAAAGCATATGAGAATCTATATAAACGACTTGATACAAAAGATGGAGAAAGGGATATATATAAATTAACTAAAACAAGAGAAAGAAAAACAAGGGATCTAAATCAAGTAAAATGCATAAAAGATGAAAACCAAAATGTATTAGTGAATGAGGGAGTGATTAAGGAGAGATGGAAGGAGTATTTCACAAAATTATTCAATAATGGTGGGGACATAAGAGTTAAGTTGGGACATTTTAGTAACTCCGAAGGGAACGTGAGCTATACATTTTATCGACGCATAAGTTCAAATGAAATAGAGCAACCATTAAAAAAGATGAAAAATCATAAGGCAATGAGACTGGATAATATACCAATAGAAGTATGAAAATGCATGGGAGAAGAGGGCATCTCCTGGCTAACGAAATTATTTAACGCAATCCTTAAGTCAAGAAAGATGCCAGATGAGTGGAGGAAGAATACTTTGGTTTTTATATACAAAAACAAATGAGATGTTTAAAACTGTGAAAATTACAGAGGAATTAAGTTAATGAGCCATACTATGAAACTCTGGGAGAGAGTTATAGAGCAAAAGCTCAGAAAAGAAATAAACGTCTCGGAAAATTAGTTTGGTTTCATGCCTGATAGGTCAATAATGGAAACTATATACCTACTGAGACGTCTAATGGAAAAGTATCGAAATCATCAAAAGGACCTACATATGGTGTTTATAGATTTAGAAAAGGCTTATGATAGGGTCCCTAGAAAAGTATTATGGAGGGTTTTAGAGAAGAAAGGAGTCCAGATAGCCTATACACAAGCCCTTAAGGACATGCAGAGACAAGGGTCAGAACATGCAGAGGGGATACTGAACCATTTAAAATTACAATGAGACTGCATCAAGGTTTTGTACTAAGTCCATACTTATTTGCTTTAGTAATGGATGAACTCACTAAATACATTCAGACAGAGATGCCATGATGTATGCTATTTGCAGATGGCATAGTGTTGGTGGATGAAACAAAAGAGGGAGTGAACACTAAGCTTGAGTTGTGGAGAAACAATTTAGAATCTAAGGGATTTAAATTAAATAGAAAGAAAACAGAATATATGAAATGTAAATTTAGTAAGAATGCAAGAGTGGAGGATGTTATAATAAAATTGGAAGATCAAATCATACAAAGAAAAGACTATTTTCGATATTTGGCATCAGTGATTCAAAAAGATGGAGAAATTTACGAAGATGTCACGCATAGAATTAAGACAGGTCGGCTAAAATGGAGAAATGTATCGGGGGTATTATATGATGGTAAAATCCCATTAAAATTGAAAGAAAAATTCTATAGTACAGTTATAAGACTAGTTTTGTTGTATGATTTAGAATGCTGGATAGTGAAATACTAGCATGAGCAAAAAACGAGCGTAGCGGAGATGAGGATGCTAAGATGGATGTGCGGCCATACAAGAAAAGATAAAATTAGAAATGAGCTTATTCGTAATAAGATAGGAGTAGTGCCAATCGAGGAAAAGATGAGAGAGATTAGATTAAGATGGTTTGGTCATGTGAGAAGGAGACCAAGAGACGTTTCTGTGAGAAGAGTTGATGAAATGGAACAATTAGTGAAAAAAGAGAGGTAGAGATAGACCCAAGAAGATTTTGAGAGAGACATTAAAATTTGATATGAAGTGTATGCGCCTAAATGAAGATATGACAAAAGATAGAAGTACATGGAAGTCTAGAATTCATGTAGCCGACCTCATGTAGTGGGATAAAGGCTGGATATGTTGTTATTGTTATTGTTGTATCCTTGTTGTCAACTTGGTAATAAAAGCTGAGAGCCTGAGATCTGGAGCAACCCAATAAATTCCTTCACAAATCAGTCCACAGACTCCACTAGTGGATCCTTGTACACTGGGCTGGGTCAGTGGACAGAAAATACTAATGGAATTTTATTGTATTTAATGAAAAAGAAGGATGCCTGAGACTATATCTATTAGACATTTTGAAATGCATCCACAAAATTTGGCCTGTGTCCTTTCTTTGCTGTGTATTACTGCACCTGGCATGGGTACTATTATCTTAGCAAAATAACCATATGTTTTCTCTGTTGTTCTCTTCCTAGAAGTTGTTTTGCTTCTTGGAATTCCCTGCTATCTACTAACTCCTGAGACTTCAATTAATCAGGTGATTCCTCAGGAGGTTGTTCACTCTCTGTTTTCAGCTTGCAAAAGTGGTAATTTTGACTTGGCAAACAAGGAAGTCGATAACATAATTGCTGAGGGATATCCAGTTTCTCAGATGCTTTCTCAGGTATAATTGTTTCCAACTTTTTTAGTCTTAAATGTCCTTTTACTTCCTTTGGTTTGAGCATAAAGTCAAATCGCTAGTGTTTTGGGAGTGAAAAATTAAACCTTTGTGGTTTGGATTAAGTTGTAACCTTTGATGTATTTCTACCAATAATGTTATGAAAAAAACATCTTTTACCCGTCAAAAGTATATTTTATCTGTTAAGTCTTTTTGTCCTCATTCCCCAAATTGTCTTCCTTCTCTCTTGTGGCAGGTTTTGCCCTCCTGCCATTCTTACCTCCTAATCTGTTTTTGTTCCTTCAATTTTTTCCTCTTTCCCCCACACCTACCTGACCAGTTCCACATTTGCATATGAATATAAGAAATAAAACCAGATTAAATCTGCTAAAGTACTGGTTCACTGTTTATTAATTTAATGATTCAGCTGTTTTTTTTTTTTTTGAAATTGAACATGTTCGATGAAATATAAGTAATCAGAGATGCTAAAGGGCAATTTGGGCAGGTGATTCTCATTTCACTTGCATGGCTGAAGGTCAAGCTTCACTTATTGATACAGCGTATAGCGTGACAAATTAAAGAAAACACTGGACTAATCCTCTCACAGGCACAAAGGGTCAAGAATTAGAGAAACACTCTCAATTATAAGAAATAAAACTATGTTTGTATTTGTTAAAATAAACTCCAGGCCCTCCTAGTTATGGGCTTGAAGTTTTAAACTTCCTATTTCTAAGAGGTAAAGGAATTCTAATGAAAAAAGGAAAAGTAAGACTAAGTAAGAACAAAACAGGATTCCTAAATACTCTAGAATAAGAAATCCTAGATTAATTAAGAAATACTTAAATCTTCCTAAAACTAGTAGAATAAGTCCTAAATAGTTAAATAATGAAAATTACAAAAATTATTAAAAAGAAGCCCTGCATTACTTGCAGCAAATCTCATGATTGTGAAGCACTAGATGTTGGTAAGGCTGTCTTCCAGTTTGTTTCAAATTAGTACACAAGTATAAAATGAACTGCCAGACCTTTTGGTTCTCGGTTGGTTGGCTGGCCCAGCTTTGTTAAGAGTATTGTGTACATATATGTGCGCAAGCACTTTTGGTTCTCTGTTGAATCAGCTGGCCTGTTTGGTTACAATATTGCATTTATATATGTGCACAAGCACATAACAGTTCACACACACAGCAGCGACAATTATGTATATGTTGAATTCTTTTGACGGTTTTATTTATTTGAATAGTACACATACACACATACATGCATACTTGTTTGAATTCTTTTGACGGGTTTGGAACTGAGGGCATTGGGCTCTGTTAGAGATAGAAAATTAGGGAGAAAATGATTTGGGCATTCTTTATATCTTGCATCACAATCTATTTTACACTTACGTCTAAGCTACTACATGGGGTCATATGATTTTACTTAAAACATGATGTAAAAGATATTTAGGAAAAATTATGAAATTGTTCTTCTAACCAAGCTCTAATTGTGATATCAATCTCATGCTTTCAATTTTTTTATTGGACGACTATAAGCCCATTTTTGTTATGAGTTAAATATGGGACAATTAAGTTCCGTCTAAAAAATATAAACATAACTAAGATGAGGATGCTATAGTGGATATGCGGTCATATAACAAAAGACAATTAGAATGAGATTCTTCTTAATTAAGGTTGGAGTGGCTCTTGAAGATATCACGTGTAAGTTGCAATTAAGACAATTTGAACATGTGAGAAGACCAATAGACATGCTTGTAAGGCAAGTTGATGAAATAAAAACAGTTTGCAGTAAAAGAAATAGGCGAAGACAAAAAAATTAAAAAGTAGATAATAATCCCTTAGGTACGATAGGGTATAATGGCCTTTACAAAAGATATACTATGAATAGAGATGGTTGAGGAGTTGAAATTTATGTAGCTAACCTCACTAGTGGGATTACAACTTGTGATTGCAGCAACTCCCAGATAACTACCCGACACCTAAAGGGTTTTTGGGAGTCCTAAGACTCCCACGGTAGTGGAGAGGATGAGGAAGAAAGAAAAATGAAAACCAAATGCAAAACAAAGTTTTCGAACTATATATTATGGTTTTAGTTTTTAAGTTCATGAAAATTGAAGGCAAAAAAAATGAAAAAATAAAAACCAGAAGGGAAAGTTCTGTCAACAGCCCTAATCATCCCTTGGAAGTATGTAGGAGATTGAAAGCTCGAGCTTGGTGGATTCTGAGAAAAGGGGGGCTCTTTGGAGCTAGTTGATGTTTTCTCTATACAAAGGATAGGGGATCATTTACTCTTTCATATTTTTGTGGCTCAGGATTTTTGGAGATTTTATTTCCCTTTTTGGTGTCCATTGGTTATGCTAGATTAACTGCTGGATGTTTTACTTTCTTGGGGTGGGGCTTCTCCTAATAGGAGGTTCTTTTATTCCTTTTTGAATTATGTTGCATATGTGGGGTGAGAAATAAGAAATCTTTTGAATGTTCTGAGAGTAATCCTTTTTTGCTTTGGGGAAACATTCTCATTTTCCATTTAAAAAGGGGTTTGCCCCCTTTGGTGATTTCTGTTTATGTTATCATTTTTAAATAAAATGGAAAGTTGGAGGACTTAAATAGAAAATAAAAAGTTTAATATTGAAATTGGAATTCGAGTTAAGTTGAAAGAATAATTTGATAGCTTACCAAAAGGTATTTAGCCATAACTTTAATGATTGCTTATCTAGTTGAATTTTGCAAGTTTTGATATAATTTCTGTTCCAGTTGTTTGATGTAGTTGTTGAAGCAGATGATATTTCGGATGAACAGAAAGCAAATATATGCAAGAAATTGGCTGAAGCAGATAAGGTTGGTGATATCAATTGATTCATTTATGATTGCTGCAATCTTCTAAAATTGGGATCTAAAACAGACTTATCTAGAATATGCTTCTAAAATTTGGATCTAAAATAGACTTATCTAGAATATGGTTTTGATGCTAAAATTTGGATTTGTTATGCTTTTGTAAAATTAAAATGACTTGTCTAGAATAGGACTAGATTTCTAGTGAAGTAACAAGACATCTCACAAAAAACATGTTCCTTCGAGATTACAGAATTATTTTAATCTTATCATATATATCTACAAGGTACATTGAGGCTTTTTCTATTTAATTGGTTTAATATTGGCCCAACATTTCCTAAAGCAAAGAGGTTCTAACCATTATGGGACGACTAATTGGCTGATACAATTCTTCTTCATCCTTGAAAAAAAAAATTAGTTGATCTAGAGTAGCCTTAGCTAGCATGATACATTCTTCCCTCCCAGACCCTATCATGGACTTTTATGCATTAGGTTGCTCTTTAATTAAGATTAGGGGAAGAGATTTCTCTGTACCTTGACTTGCTTTATGCTGTGAGTTTGAGTGACTGACAGCGGCGGGTTTTAGAGTTGACAGGTTTTCTCTTCCCTTTATTCATTTTTTTTTTGGTGCAATTTTTTCCTGCACATGTTTCTTTGTAGTGTAGATTCAAATTAGAATAAGTTTCAATAGAAGTGCATGGCATAATTCTTTTGCGTTTTTGTGGGTTGGCAGTGTCTTGTTGATGGGGCAGATGAGTATTTGCAGCTGTTGGATGTGGCCAGCCAAACAATGCGAGTACTTTGTAACATGCCACTTGAGTTTTCATATCAAAACTAAGTTAAAAAATAGATGCAAACGATTGTGCCGAATCATTTTGAAGGAAAGTGTTCAGAATGGGTTCATGCAAATCAATCTAATGTTTGTGCGTATTATATATATCCATGTTAATTGGTTACGTTTCATGTTGATAGTGTTTTCCTTATCCTTTCTTTAGACTGATGAAACTATTATATGTTTAATGGTTGATGCTTTGGAGTACAAACTAGAAACTGGGCCCAATCGCTATCAGTGGCTTCTGAATCTCATTTGAATAATGATATTTCGTCCTATTTGGTGGTCTCAAATGGTTGTTCTATTTGGTAGTTTGAAATGTCTAATATGTCATTACATTAGTTTTAACAATCATCATAATTGTTTTAACTAATGTAGAGGTATGTTAGGCATTCTACTTTGTAGGACAACTATTTCAGGACTATCAAATAAGATGAAATATCAATATTCTGTCTCATTTTACACTTGGATGGAATCATTTGGAACTATGAGCAAATTCCAATTCAGTTGGTAGACTTTTCTTTTAATAGTTTTGTACATAATTGAACTGACAATTATTGGAAGACAAATTCTTAAATCATCTTACTCAGTAATATTGTCAATCAAATATATACAATAGTACTTTTTATGGTTAACTAAATTATAGAACTAATTGAGAAATATCCCAGAATTTTCTATAGTTAGTTTGCTAAATTATAAGACTGGTTGTGAGAGAATCATAAAAAAAAAGCAAACAATCACAAACATGGCAACCTTCTAAAAATAAGACTTATCTTAATATGATTTATATGAAACTGGTATTATTAAGGGATTTTTTTGTTGAAATTCAACACTTTTCTTTTAGTTATTGAATAGATATCTATCATTCTTATCTTTGATTGATTTGAATTCCAATCTTGGCATAGCTTTTGTAAGAACATTTATTTCTTGAGACTGCGAAGGAATATAAGAGAGACTAATACCACCATTGTCGATCTCTTAATGAAATTTTGGTTAATTTTTAAATATTTCATTCGGTTATGTTGAATTAGATTATTTACAATATTGATGGTTGGCTCGCTATCATTATATAGTTTCATTAGAGTAGATACAATCATTGGGAGGTTTCATTAATTTCTTAAGCCAAATTACCTCACATATTCCTTGAGCAATAACTCGATATTATGTTTTGGGTGACCACAAACTATTTCTTTCTTCTTCATGTAGCTAGATTGCCCCATAACTTTGTGCAATAATCAGAGGTGGATCTACTGTCTTCAATAAAACTAGCCAAGTTTGCATGTCTTCACCTTTTTTGAATAATAGATCTTTACCTGGTATCCTCTTAAAATACCTAATAATATGACATGTAACATTAAGGTGTCTTTGAGTAAGAGAATGCATAAATTGACTTACCACACTTGTAGCATATGCAATATCAGGATGAGAAAGGGATAGGTAGATTAGTTTTCCTACTAAACATTGGTATCTCCCTTTGTCCACCTGGAGTTCGCTTTTGTGTTCTTCTTTCCACTCTCAATTTTTTTTGGTTAATGGCGTGTTAGTTAGTCTATTCCTAAGTTTGCATATCTAAGGTCCAAAGTGTACTTTCTTTGAGAAATAAAGATATTTACTTCTATCCATCTCCATCCCTAGGAAATATCTTAGATTTCTTAGGTCTTTAACCTCAAACTTAGCCATCAACTATCTATTGAGATTCTTTATTTCTTGACTATCACATCTTGTGATTATAATGTCGTCCACATATACGATCAGGATTGTCTTCTTTCCGTCTATTGCATGATTTGTAAATAATGTATAATCAAGTTGCTCTTGTTTGTAATCAAACTGATTTAGAGTGGTGCTAAATCTCTTGAATCATGCCTTTAGAGACTGTTTGAGGCCATACATGGATTTATTCAGCTTACACACTTTTCCCTTATTGTCCTTCTTCTCAAACCCAATTGGTATTCTCATGTAGATTTTTTCTTCTAGTTCACTATTTAGAAATATATTCTTGACATCTAGTTGGTATAGTCCAAATTAGCAACGAGTGATAACAAGGCTCGTGTTGAATTTAACTTGACAATTGGAGCAAAAGTCCCTTCATAGTCTTTCTCATAAGTCTATGTGAAACGTTGTGCTATTAGCCTAGTCTTGTACCTCTCAATGCTTTCATTTGACTTGTATTTAACTATGAACATCGACTTGCTTCCAATTGCCTTCTTGTTCTTAGGTAAATCCACAATGTCTCATGTGTTGTTTTCTATCGGTGCTTTCATTTCTTCCATAACTGTTGTCTTTCACCTTGAGTCTTATAGGCACATTGTATGTTTCTATGAATCTTTGTCTCATCAATGCTAATAGTGAATGCCCTAAATTGTGAAGACAATTTCAAATATGTCAAATATAATTAAATATAAGGTACTTAACATATAATCTCACCCATTTTCAATGAATTATGGAATATCCAAATCATCAACCTCCCCGAGTACCTCCATGTGTTCCTTCCCACAATGTCATTCAATGGACTTGTTCTTGGATTTGACAATCGACTTTGCTGAGAATCACGAGGCCATTAAGAGTAAACCAAGATTGGTTTTTAGGAACATTCTTCCCCTTAATCGATCACACAGGTTCGGGTAGGAATGGTGGTTGTTTCAGTTCTGGCCTCAACTTGCCGTGGGAGATGGGAGGTAGGATCTGATATGGGAAGAGAGATAGTGGACTCCCAATGCATTTTAATTTTGCACATGTAAAATAGATTTCAAAGTTAACTTTATCAAATTAACTAATCCTTGTCCCATAGCCAAAGATACCACATTGTCAGCCATTAAAACATTTATATTATGATCACATGCCTCATAGGTCAATTAAGGGATCTAATGATCCTGTCATATGATCTGAGATACATGTATCCACAATCCAAGAGTTTGCAACAAGTTTTTGAGAAATCAAGGACTATTTTGTATTACCTTATTTTGTTGTCTGGATTGCAGGTTTAATCTTAAAACATTGTGTAGTGTTTTCTATGTCTAAGTAAATCTCTTGCATAGCTTCCCAAATTTCTTTAGTTGTTTTGTATAAGAGATACATCATCCCGATCTTAGACTCTATTGAGTTAATTAACCAGACCATGGCAATAGAGTTTTCAATCTCCCAAGTATTGTAATTGGTCACTTTAACATTTTGCATGGACCTTGCTCTTGTCAGATAGCCAACATTTCCTTTGCGTTTGGTGATTAGCAAAATCGATTGAAATTATTCTCTAAAATTAATTCTATTAGTTTGTGCTAAGTAATCTGTAGAGTGACTGTCAAGAGTAGTTGGGGTAACAAATCTCAGTGTCACACGAATTGGGACATAATCAGTGGTAAAAAGCTCACCTGTTATTCTTGTTATTATTGTTGATGGATTTTCGATCATGACTTGCCGCTTGGAGTTCTATGGTTTAAATGGTTACCAAATTAAAGGTTGCGGTTGAGAGTTTTGGTGTGAGGATTGGAAGGTAATGACACATTTTTTTCTTGTTGTCATTTAGTCACATAAAATTGGTGGCTTTGATGCCACAAACTTAGAATTGTTGAAAAGAAAAAAAATTAAATCATCTTATTCATTAATGTTAGACAAATATGTATACTAGTACTTCCTATAATCCTATAATTAGTTTACTGAATTATAGTACTGATTGAGAGAGAATTATAAAAGAAAAACAAACAATTATAAACATGACAATTTCCTAAAAATATGACTACCTTAATAAGATTTCTATGAAATTGGTATTATTTTAAGGGTTTTTGCTCAAATCCAACAATAATAATATGCAAGAATCAAGGCACCGATATGGAGACGAGACAGCTTAAATTGTGCATTTGTGACTGAACAATGCATGCCGAGAACATCATCATTTGAATTTGAGTTGGAATTGGGATTTGAATTTGAATTTGTTGTGCATGTAACACTGGTGTTATTATTATTATGAGGACAACCCAAAAGCCTCATGCCTGAGGTGATGCTTCATTCATGGCGTGCACTTTCTCCCAAGCTTACCATCATCTGCCGGCTGGGTTGTGCCCTGAAAGGACTTAGCATTTAGCCAGCAAGGATTTGTTTGGATAGACATGTAGTTTTACCCCCCCCCCCCCCCCCATCATCTGCCGGCTGGGTTGTGCCCTGAAAGCACTTAGCATTTAGCCAGCAAGGATTTGTTTGGATAGACACCCCCCCCCCCCCCCCCCCCCCAAAAAAAAAAAAAAAAAAAAAAAAAAAAAAAAAACAAAAACAAAAAAACAAAACTATTAGATGTCTTGGATGATATTTTTTGACCATATTTCAATGTGAAAAAATAAATTATAAGTTAGATCTTTAATCTTTATACAAAATAAAGAGTAAACTCGTAATCCATCAAATTAACTTCCTTATCCGACCATTAATCTATGCCCTTGGAGCAAACCATTTGGTGTCTTGCTGCTGCCTCGAATCACTCACAGCATGTCATTTAATTCAAATCTGTTGTCAAAAGCTTCTGATGTACAGTAGAGTAGAGTTTGATTGAGTTGGCATTATGTGAGTGATTTGGGGCGCCCCCCCCCCCCCCCCCCCCCCCAAAAGTTTGCTTAATTTCTCGTCTGTCTATGTGGCTTCTTTAATTGAAATGAAAGGCTCCAAGTTTATGTACAGAAATATTATATAAAAAAAGGGGCATTTATATTAACAATTCCAAGGCAAAGGGTTTTAAAATTCAAATCTCCAACTCCAACTCCAACTCCAACTCCAACCATGAAATGAAATGAAAGGCCCCATGTTTGGCACCCTAATTAATTTTGTCTCTTTCCATCATCACAGTCAAACTCACAGTCACAGTTCCCTTTTATTTCTTCTACTTCTTCTTCTCTTCTTTCTCCGTCATGGTGACGAAACTTTTTGGCTTCTTTCCCCATCAAAGCGTAAAAAGTCCTTTCCCATCGACACTCAAGCCTCCCCTCTGGCCCACCCTAGCGCCATCCCGACCGCCTCTAATCTCGCCGCGACCACCCTCGCCTTCTTCTTCCAACTCCCCTATTTATATATACACCCACCCACTCTCACTGGAAAACCAGAACAGACACGAGAAGAGCTTGCTTTGCCCTGCCCAAACTTCTAATGGCGATCGATGATTCCTTCAAGAAGCCAGGAGCCATCCCATTCAAGTGGGAGATCCGACCCGGTGTCCCCAAGCACCAACATCAACAACAGCAACAACAACCCGTGTCGGCGTCGTCCAATCTTCGCCGCTCGTCGGCGGCCCACCAGCGTTCGTCTCCCACTGCGCCAACAAAGCTCTCGCCGCCCCCCGCCGGGTTGCGCTTCCGGCCTCCGCAGCCGGAGCTCTGGACCCGGCCCTTCCACTCCTCTCCGCGAACCAGGTCCGAGCGGTACCGCTTGGATCGGTCCTTGCTGGTCCGACGCGAAGCCGTTGCTGCCGGTTGCTTTCCAAGCCCGCTGGCGAAGCGAAAGGGCGAGAAGAATGGAGCCCGCGTGCCCGTGCCCGTGCCCAGACCCGAGTTCGGGGCGGAACCCGAGTACGCTTCGGATCTGGAGACGCCGTCCCGGTGGTCCTTGTCGACTCGCAAGTCTGTGTCGCCGTCGCCGTTTCGCGACTCGCCCCTGTCTTCGTCGTCGTTCTCTTCCTACCGATCATCGCCGCACCCGGTGAGTGAAGCTGAGTGGGCCGGGTTTGCGCTTTTCTAGACGCAGGCTTTTCCATCGGGTCACAACACAATCCAAATCGCCACCTCTCTCTCTTAGCCAAGTCTTATTTGGTTTATGTTATTATTATGTTACTCAATATGGATCAATCTCTATCAAACCAAACATCCAAAAAGCCCAAAGCCCAAAGCCCAATAAGACAGAGACAATGGATGCTTTCGCAGTTTTGGTCTTATTTTGTAAAGAAAGAGATTAGTTTTATAATTTAAATATATATTATAACATCTATTTCATGATTTGAAAATTAAACTCATATCTTTTTTATTATGCATAACCTAAGTAACATTTTACTTTAATTTAGTTTTAATTATCAATGGTTGCATGCGCTTGTTAATGTTATCACCAAATATGATGCGACAATTTAATGTGTGATAAACTAGATGATGAGATATTCTCTATGGTCGAAATTTAATAAAAATACGATGTTATTATTAAAAATAATAATAATTTAGTTTAAAATTAAAAAAAAAACTTATGTAAAGTTATGTGTTTTTTTTTCATAATTAATGCTAATGTTTAATTTATGAGAATCTTTCATCTCTTTTGATTATTTTAAGCAATTATATTTTGTTTCTCTATTTTAAAACTTTATTTCAAGCCTATATTCTACATATATATATATTTATTAGTGATATGTGTTAGACTTAAATAACAAATAAACAAGTATTTTGATATATTCTTGCACATAATTCCCTAAGTTTGATAATAGTTTATTTTCGTTCATAATTCTCTAATTTTGTATGAATAATTTTTCATATTTCTTGTTAAAGATTTTATTTTTAAGTTATTAAGAATATATTGACAGTATTATTTAATTAAAGAACTCTTAAATTATTCTTAATCTTTAGCTTTTTTAAATGGGACTTTAATGAAACGAGTACATACTACCATAAACGTTTATTACTTTAATTACTATGAGACAATAATAATAATAAAAGGACGTTTATTACTTTAATTACTATGAGACAATAATAATAAAAGGTGGTGAGTAGCATGCCACAAAACATGAGATAAATTTATTTATTTTGGATACTATAAACTATTATTAATTTTGGATAGAATTATTATAAATTTATGAATGTTACGTCAATTTGTAAAAAATATTTGTCAAACTTGTTTATAAGTATAATATTTTCTTATTATATATTCATATATGTAAGTATACATACTACTTTATATAAATGTATTATATATATTTATGCATATGTATTATATATTATACATACATATAGGTATAATATTAATGTATTGTTGGGGATCTATACAAGATCCCGAACAATACACACACACACAAATATAGAGAAAGAAGTGGAAATAGGGGCCCTTCAGGTGAGGGATTTCACCTTTTATACCCAAGGAAGTGAAAATAGGGTTGCAACTGCTGAGCTATAACTATCCCCACTCCTTAAATTTAGGTTATCTCGATGCACAATAGATATGTACCTTGACACAAATTCGAAATAAGGAATAAAGCCCCTATCATTAACAATTATTTCCCTCTTCCAACAAAGCTAGAAAAGGCTAATCTCAACAATGAACACTAACCAAATCTAAGCAATTTTCAAAACTTGTCATCATATCAGCGTGATTATCATTAACACTGATTTTTTTCAACATAACATTACCACCTAAGATAATATTACGAATAAAGTGGTATCTCATGCCAATGTAGTTTATCTTTTTATGAAACATCTATATTTTTGCAAGGAAGATAACACTTTAATTTAGAAATCCTCATTTTTTCACCTAATAACCCTTTCAACCAAATAACTTTCTTGACAAGCTTAGTAAAAGTCATATACTTGGCTTCAATAGTAGACAACGTATTAGTAGATTTTAAGATATTCTTTCAACTAATTAACAGCACAACCACCGATAGAGAAAATATATTCAGTAAGAGATATTTTCTTATCAAGATCTCTTGTAAAATCAAAATCTATAAAACCCATGACTCCATCTCTCTCTCTCTCTTCCCCCCCTCTAAATTGTAAGCATATATCAGTAGTACCACACAAATATCTCAAAATCTATTAGGCTGCTTTCCAATGTTCTTTACCAAGATTCACCATATATATCTATTGATGTTTTGCATTTGATATGATTTTGATGATAAAATTATTTTGTTAATAGTTATTAACTTGATGCTCAAAATTACTTTTATATATTATATTAAGTACCAAAATAAAAATCAATTTCATCATGCAATCCAATGTCAGAAATTTTGTAATAAATTTTTTATAACATTTGAAATATTATGTTTTATTTGGTTAAAATGTGCAAAAATTTATTTAAAAGTATTTTTTTACATTTGCTACAGTAATTTTATCGTTGCTACAGCGAATAGTGAACAGTAAAAAGTGATTCATCTTTTAAACTCTATTCTCTATACTTTTTTTGTATTTCCTAACTTGTGAGCTAAGGGGCCTATCGGGTTTTGGTATGAGGTTTTGTATTCCTAGAGGTGTATAATAGACTGGGTGTTAGTAAGATGTTGTAATTTCCTAATTTGTTGTTAGAGGGCTTACTTGAGATCAATAAGAGGTTTAGTGGATTATTTTAAATTGCTTAGTGGGAAGCTAAGCGAGTGGATTAAGGTTGGTTTAATCGAATCACTATATATCATTGTGTCTCTCTTGCATTTATTTTTGTTATACTTCATTATGTTTTGGTTTATTTTTCAAAACCACCCAAAAAATTTTAAAATTTTCCAAACACTCAATTCACCCCCTTCTTGGATTATGGTTCCATTGTTATAAGATTATAACATCTATTGACCATACTAATTGCATATGACAAATTTGAGCATATGCATACCATAGCACACATTAGACTTCCCATCGCACTACAGTATGGAACTTGAGACATATAGTTGAATTCCTTATTTTGATTGTGGAGACAAAATAGATGAAAGTCTAAAATATGCAACTAATGGAGTATTAACAAGTTTGGTAGATTACATATTAAATCTATTAAGAATTGTCTTTATGTATCCCTTTGGACTTAAATTACAACTTACTTGTTTTCATGTTTCTTGAGATCTGCATACCAAGTATTTTCTATGCTACTCCCAAATCTTTCACCTCAAATTCCCTGTTAAATTGAGCTTTAAATTTTTTGATCTCATCCTTCTCTTTAGAAACTACCAACATGTCATCAACGTATAAGGGCAGATATATAAATGACCCATTCTTAGTTTTCTTAAAATAGACACAATTGTCATAACTGCTTCTATTAAAATTGCGAATCATTATAAAAGAATCAAACCTCTTATACTATTATCTAGGCGACTGTTTCAAGCCATAAAGAGACTTCTTCAATAGGCACACACAATCTTCCTTGCATATAACTACAAAACCTTTTAGTTGCTTAATAAAGGTGTTCTCCTCAAGTTTTTCGTGTAGAAAAATAGTCTTCACATCTTATTAGTCTAGCTCAAGATCTTGAATGACCACAATACTAAATAATGCTCAAATTGAACTATACTTTATAATTGGGAAAAACACATATGTGAAGTCAACACCTGGAATCTAGTTATAATCTTTTGTAACTTGCCTCGCCTTATGCCTTGCTTTTTCAATTCGTGGCGTGACTTCTTTCTTCTTGAATATCCATTTGCACTTAATAACTTTCTTATCCTTAGGTAATTTCACTAAATCCTAAGTACCATTTTTGTATAGGGATTCAATCTCTTCTTGCATGGCAATCATCCATCTCCGAGAATCAACACAATGAACTACGTTTGAAAAAAAAGAAGGTTTATCACTGCAATCAATACCTTTAACCACACCTAGAGCATAAACAACAAGATTTGCCTTAGCATATCTCTAAGGAGATTTAATGTTTCTCTTATGTCTATCTTTTGCAATAGAATATTATGAAGGAACAACACCTAATTTTGGGCTCGAATCAGAACTTGGATTAGACTGTGATAAGGGCTCTAATGTAGGTCTTGCCCTAATCTCAAGTTCCACCTAAAAGTCTGATTTATGCTAGCTTGTGTCACTAGGGCCTTTGGGAGACAAACCATGAAGTACAACAATTTCATCAAATAAAACATTTTTATTGATTATAATCTTAGATATTCTAAATCCCATAACTTATAACTCTTTACACTAGATTTATAATTAAGGAAAAAAATATTTTCTAGATCTTGTTTTTAATTTTTCATTATCAACATCTGCATATGCAAGACAAAAAAAAAAAAAAATTAAATTAAAATAATTTACAGGAGTACTAATCATATATCTTCTAGAATTTTCTTGTCAATAGTAGTAGAAGAAGAATGATTAACTAGAAAACTTGCATTTCTAACAATTTCAACCCAAAAATGACTTAGGTTAACTTGAATTGTAAGCATGCAATGTATTTTCTACATCAATGTTATGTTTATTTGCTCAACAACACTATTTTGTTGTGGGGTAGTCGAAATTATAAAATATCTCAGAATTCTTTTTTTGTTGTAGAAATCATTGAATTCATGAAAATAGAACTTTAAGCCATTGTTAGTGTGCAGATGCTTTATCTCTTTCTCTGTCTATTTTTCTGTCATAATCTTCTATTGTTTAAATGTAGCAGAAACTCCATTCTTTTGTCTTCTTTGCTGGCAATAAGGTTCTAGCAATTGGTAATGACTATTTTTTTGAATGTCTTTATTTTTGTTGGCTCGCGAGTTCATTTTCTCTATGCTTTAGATTGCAACCATGGCCAGTAGACTAGAACGAATTATGGAAATGCACAATATGGAGAGAGAGAGAGACGGGAGGGAAAGACTTTTTTTTTTAGATGACGCTCCATCACGAACGCCCCCACCTACCGGTTTCACAGTATGGTAAAAGAGGTAAATCAAGAAATTTGGTAGTCCTCGATTTCGATCCCTAGACGCATACTCTAATCATGACGGAGCAAGGTTTGTGCGAAAGTTGTCAGAACCATCAAACAGAAGGAGAGACTTTTATCAATAAGAGAGTGTGGGAGACAAAGTAAGGATGCAGATAAAATGGAAGATGAGAAAGGAAGGGATCCAAGAGAGCTTGTGAGCATGTTTTGATAAAATAAAAAAAAAAGTAAAATGACTAATTTCCCCTATCATATAATTATAATGAAAGACAATAATATTTCTAAAAATATAGAGGTGATTAGTAAAATTTTAGCAAACTTCAATGATAATATATGAAATTTACCCTTAAAACCTCAGTGATAATTATATAATGTTCAAGTTTGAATCACTAGATAAATAAATAGTTTAAATGTATAAGCTAGTTAATTTCGATTGTTTAAGATGTGTGAAACAGTCAATTAAGTTAAAAATACAAATGCCCTCGGGACATAATTTAGATGGTAAAGAACAAGTCGTAATATGTTGGTGTCATTTTAGTAAGTTATGAATTTAATTCTTAACTTTTTCGAGGTATATCTCGTAATACACGAAATCGCTCAATAATAATAATTTCAAATAAAAAATACAAAAAACAGATAATAATAATAATGGAATTACACAAACTTAGCTAATGATCAACCGGTTAATACTCCTTAGATTTACTAAAATTAATTTTGAGACATTTCTCAACTCAAATAACCAACCGCACAACCTGCTTCTTCGAGGGGTTTCTGAAGATGTTCCAAACACTTGCCTGTGACTCTTCGGATTCATTTATGACCGCATAGACAAAGATCTCGAGATACCCTTTTGTTTCTCGACTGGCCTATTGTTTCTCGACTGGCTTCCAAGCAACTCAAGTGCGGATTCTCGCCTGGTACGATTTTCTGAACCATTTCTTCTTGTTGTTTGGCTTATTTCCTATGCAGAGTCTGTGATCATTGCATGCTCACCATAAGTGTTCCTTGGGTTACTCATTGTTGATTTGAACTTGGAAGATTATGGTTTGATGTGGTATTGGCGTTGCGAAGTCTCACTGATTGAATGATTGGATTGGGACCCTTAGTCTTGACTATTGAGAGATTGTGGCTCGTAATTTGTTGCCTGCTATCTGTTTGATATTTGGTTTAAAAGAGCATAGGTGGGGTGGATCCGTACTGTTGTTTTTGTTTGCTTCGTCACTGTCTTGTGTGTTATATGTGTACTCAATAGAGGTAGGCATTTTTCTGTGTCCGAATTACAGAAGGAAATGTTTTGACACATTGATCGTGTATTATATGTATACTTGATAGAGGTAGCCATTTCTTTTCCTATGTCCAAACTACAGTTGGAAATGCTTGACGTGTTGATGTGTTAATCTATTGTCTGCCAGACAAATTTTGATTGGGGCAAGGCTTTTAATATTCGACTTTTATTTTATACAGAAGATAGTGCGTTGTTGGTCTGGTGGTTGTTCTGTCTCTCTGTTCTGGAAGCTGCTAGAAATGTGTTAAAAGTGGGTATTGTCTGGTAAATTGTGTCTTGAGTTACAATTTAAGTGAAAAGTATTTTCATGGACATGAAAGGAACAAAGGGCACCTTTTGGTTGCTTAACAGTATAAGCATATCCGTAGGCAATTTTTAGGTCTTCTAGATATGTATAAGATTTTTTTTAGAATAATTATCCACAACGCTTTTATATTTTGGACACTTGTAATATTTAAAACGCATACCTTTCAAGTTTACGGATTAATATTCCTGCAAATGGTGATAACTTTAATTTTTTCAAGATAAGCCACTCTTTCATACCCATTCATTGAAGACTGAATTGAATTGTTTTTGATTCATTGGTCCATCTGTCCAGATTGACTGCCCTGCTTTGACTTGAAAGATTGGATGGAAAAATTAAAGTCTAGCCATACCAAAATAAAGTATTGACAATGCAGGAAATTAAAGTTGAAGTCTTTAATTTCCCAAAAAAAACACTGGATCAAATAAACAACAAGAAGACAGAAGAAGAAAGAGATTTTATTAACAGCAGAAAAAATCTACTACACAATGCAAGTACGCAGTGCTAATTTATAGGAAAACACAAAGACTCATGACTCAACTTACTCCTAAAGAATAGCTTATCAGCTCCTATTCTTAAGGCACGACTGCTAACCCACTAAAATACATTGAAAACAAACTCCTAAAAAACTGTAAAATAGTTCAGACTTATTCAAACTAACAAGACTCAACATTTAATAAATTAAACACTCTAAGTTTGAGTTTAGATCAAATTCCAACAGCCTCCCTTAAACTCAAACTTTCAAAGTTACGCATCCCCATCTTGTTCTTCAAACTGTGGAAGACTTCAGCTTTCAGCGGCTTTGTGAGAATGTCGGCGACCTGGTCTTCAGACTTGCAAAACTCCACTTCTATTTCGCCTCTCTTGACAAGTTCATGAATGTAGTGAAATTTGATGTCAATGTGCTTGCTTCGCCCGTGAAACACTAGATTTTTTGTGAGAGAAATAGCCGACTTGTTGTCACAATAAACCTTCGTAGGTAGTGTTTGCTTCTGATTCAACTCCTCGCACAACCGCCGTATCCAAACAGCTTGACATGCAGCAGAGGTAGCAGCCATATATTCTGCTTCGGCAGTTGACAATGCCACAACTTGTTGCTTCTTCGATGACCAAGAAATTACTCCCAAGCCAATGTGAAACACAAAACCAGAAGTACTTTTTCTCCCTTCAATATCACCTGCCCAATCACTGTCCGAATACCCAACAAGATTGCAATCAATAGCAGATGCATAAAGAATACCATGACTTTGTGTACCTTTTATGTATCGCAAAATTCGTTTTGCAGCTTGCAAATGAACCTGGCTGGGTGTCTCCATAAACCGACTAATCATGCCAACTCCAAAAGTAATGTCAGGCCCGGTAGAAGTCAAATAACGTAGACTACCTACCAAACTCCGAAAGTACGTTGGATTGACAAGATTACCATTACCAGATTTGTCCAACTGCAGCTTTGTTTCGACTGGAGTATTGATAGGCTTGCATGACTCCATCTTGAACCTCTTCAAGATATCTGTTGCATACTTCTTTTGTGAGACAAATATCCCATCACCTGTCTGCATAACTTCAAGCCCAAGATAATAAGACATAAGCCCCATATCAGTCATCTCAAAATTGTTAGTCATAGCCTCCTTGAACTTATCAAACATACTTGGGTTATCTCCAGTAAATATCAAATCATCCACATACAAGCATACAATAAGCATATTTCCATGTGAATCAGATTTGATATACAATGTAGGCTCATAAGGGAACTTAAGAAAACCATTTTCTTGGAAATACGAATCAATATGAGTGTACCATGCCCGTGGTGCCTGTTTTAACCCGTATAGAGCTTTCTTTAACTTGAGAACCTTATCGTCTTGACCTTTCTTCACATAACCAATCGGCTGATCAACATAGACTTCTTCGTCGAGCAATTCGTTAAGAAACGTAGATTTCACATCCATCTGATGTATCTGCCATTGCTTTTGGGCAGCTAAAGCAATTACCAATCGAATAGTATCAAGCCTTGCTACGAGTGCAAAAACTTTATAATAATCAATACCTGGCTTTTGCTTGTATCCTTTCACAACCAACCTAGCTTTCAACCGGTCCACCTGACCATCTGGTTGATACTTGGTCTTGTATACCCATTTGACGCCAATTGATTTCTTTCCCGGAGGAAGAGAAGTGAGTTCCCAAGTGTTGTTCTTCTCGATTGAATGAATTTCAGCATCCATAGCTCGAATCCATCCATCATTTTGTGCTGCTTCTGCAAAAGTGAGAGGATCACAATCTGCAAACAATGCAAAATTGATCAATTCCTCATCAGAAACATCAATATCATTGGTTAGAACATAATCCTGTAAGTGTGTTGGCAAAACACGGCTACGTGATGAACTACGAGTTGCTCCATGACTCAAAATAGGATTAGAGGGCATTGCACTGCTCGTATTCTATGGTTGCACTTCAGGTTGGGTGTCACCAACTGATTCTTCATTCCAATCAAGCCCCATATGTTCCTTCTCAACAGTTGTCCAATCCCAAGCTTCACCTTCACTGAATTCTACATCTCTGCTCACAATAGCTTCACCTGTGGCTGGGTTGAACAACCTATAGCCTTTAGTTCTATCACTGTAACCAAGAAAAATGCATTTTATACCTTTACCATCCAACTTCTTTCTTTTCTCAGTTGGCACATGAGCATATGCAACACAGCCGAACACACGAAGGGTTCCAACATCTAGTTTGCAACTGCTCCAAGCCTCCTCAGGTGTCATATCCAGAACACTCTTTGTAGGACACCTGTTCAAAATATAAACAGCATAAGACACAGCTTCTGCCCAAAATACTTTGGGCAAGTTTTTTCCTTTTAACATGCTACATGCCATTTCAGAAATTGTTCGATTCTTCCTCTTGGCCACCCCATTCTGTTGCGGTGAATAGCTAGCCGTGAGTTGATGCTTAATTCCATGATTTTTACAGAACACAGAAAACTCATTAGAGATGTATTCTCCTCCTCTATCAGTACGAAGTATCTTTAAACTCCGACCACTTTGCTTTTCCACGTAGACTTTGAACTCTTTAAATTTCTCAAAAGTTTCAGATTTTTGCTTTAAAAAGTAGACCCAAGTTCTCCTGCTGTAATAATCAATGAAAGTAAGAAAATATCGATTACCTTCATGAGTTACAGTCTCCATAGGTCCGCAAATATCTGAATGCACAAGCTCCAACAACTGCTGTGCTCTACGTGACTTTCCCACAGGAAACGAATCCCTATGATGCTTGCCGAGAATACAACCTTCATACAATTGATTAAAATCTCCCAACAAAGGTAGCCCTGTAACCATTTCCTTTTTCGCCAACAACCTTAAACCATTGAAATTGAGATGACCAAAACGGAAATGCCACAGCCAGTTAGTATCCATAACAATTGCACTAAAAGCCCAGATCAGATCAGTTTGTAGAGATAAAGGAAACATGCGATTTTTAGTCATTTTAACCTTAGCAACGAGTTCCTTTTTCTTATTCTCAATAGTGCAAACCCCATCATCAATGATGATTTTAAGTCCCTTTTCAGAGAGTTGGCCCATACTCAATAAATTCCAATGTAAACTAGGGACAAAAAATACATCAGAGATGTGTTCACAAGAGCCATCTTTCATTCGGATGAGAATATTACCTTTGCCCAAAATTGGAACTGTAGCTTTATTTCCGAATTTCACTTCCCCACGTACCGATTCATGTAAGTAAGAAAACAGCTCCTTCTTGCCACTCATGTGATTAGTGCAACCGGTATCCAAATACCACTTGTCGGAGTGTTCTTCGGAGGCACTACAAGCTAACAACAAGGCTCCTTTCTCCTCAACATAGTTAGCATGTTCATGATTAACGTTTGGCAATTTAACTCTACAATTTGATCGATAATGCCCAAATTTCTTGCAACGAAAACACTGAATTTTGAACTTATCATACCTGCCATCTCCAGATTGCTGATTAGAGTTACTTTGCTGAGAGAAGGTACCCTTTTTGGGGCTCATACTCTTACCGGCTTTCACTGGTGCTGATCCTTTACCACCGCTAGAGTTACTTGTGTTGGAAAGAGTCACCTTGCTTCGAAAAGCTTGCTCTACAGGCTCGGCTGACCTCTGATTCATTCTGTATTCATGAGCACATAACGAGTCCATCAAACCCTCAATCGTCATGGTTGGAAGAACCCTTCCTTCTTCAATTGCAGCAACAACATAATCAAACCGACCTGTCAAGGATCTTATGATCTTTTCAATAACACGTATATCTTCCTTTTTTTCATCATTAACCTGTAATTGATTGACAATGGATTGAACTCGGGAAAAATAGTTAGATATAGATTCAGAATCTTTCATTTTAAGAGATTCGAATTCACTTCTTAAGGTTTGCAACCTTACACTCTTCACCTTTTCATCGCCTTTGTAGGATTTCTGCAACATGTCCCATGCCTCCTTAGCCGTAGTTGCACTCGAGATCTTTTCAAAGACAATCTCGTCTACAGCTTGGAAGAGGAAGAATAAGGCCTTCTTATCCTTCCTTCTGTTGTCTCTCAAATTATCCTTCTGGGCTTGAGTAAATGCTGCTGCTGCATCTTCAGACACTGGTTCTGCATATCCAAGGTTAACAACTTTGGACAGCTCCTGAAAACCGAACAAGGCCTTCATCTGGATACACCATTGATCAAAGTGTTTTCCGCTAAACCTCGGAAGCTGAGGTTGAAATGATCCGTTCATTACTGGACCCTGCTTTCAAGCAATCTAAGAAAGAGAACTTAGACCAACAAGAACACTGGATAATCCTGGATCTGATACCACGTGCAGGAAATTAAAGATGAAGTCCACGTGCAGGAAATTAAAGTTGAAGTCTTTAATTTCCCAAAAAAAACACTGGATCAAATAAACAACAAGAAGACAGAAGAAGAAAGTGATTTTATTAACAGCAGAAAAAATCTACTACACAATGCAACTACGCAGTGCTAATTTATAGGAAAACACAAAGACTCATGACTCAACTTACTCCTAAAGAATAGCTTATCCGCTCCTATTCTTAAGGCACGACCGCTAACCCACTAAAACACATTGAAAACAAACTCCTAAAAAACTGTAAAATAGTTCAGACTTATTCAAACTAACAAGACTCAACATTTAATAAATTAAACACTCTAAGTTTGAGTTTAGATCAAATTCCAACAGACAAGATAGTCCAAGTAAAGTGTTGGTCAAGCTGTTTGGTTTCCTGTTGGAATGGTTTAATTCGTTTGTCTTGTTGGTTTGAAACTGTCAGAAATCCCATAGGAGTGGCTGACATCTTACCTAGACTGCAGTCTTTTTACAGTAAGCAAGAGTTTCTTATGCGTGGTTTATGGTTCATGTCAAGACCTAACATTTATCTGATATCTGTCTTTTCCAATCAAAGTGATTTAGCATTTCTATTCTAATCCTGGTGGAAAAATATAGTAAATATTTTCTTGACCACTAAAACTAGTTATGGAAGTGATAAAAATCTTAACAGTTAAGTTTCATTTTAATTTAATGGAGTTTCAACTCTTCAGAACTTTTATTTAATATCTACATTAGTCTGATTGAATTGTTTGATTACCAAAATTAGTTTACATTTTGTTATTTACTATTTTAGAAATGATTGGACTGGATTATCTTTGGGGAATCTGACATCAGGTTTGGTGCCTCAAAGATCATTACTGTAGCATGCCATGTGCAATGCATGATTGTTATAACTAAGCCATAGACAGTAAGGCTAAAATCATTGACATGTTTAGTTATACTTAAATAATCATTATGACATTGCAGTTCTTATGAGCAATCCACTGGGCAATTCAACCTGATAGACATCCTCTCAATTAAAACTTTGAATTTTGGTTATCAGTAAGATTTTAAAACTGAGAAGAAATTCATTCATTTACTAGATTTAACTTTTTCAGGCAATGGAGGACTAGTGGCTCTTTGTTCTCACAGAATGATCTCATCTAAGCCCCTGCTCCGTAGCAACAATTCTCTTGTAAACCAAGTGTTGTCTGTGATCATCCAAAACAGGCCATTTGATGCAGAGCTAGCTGCTGCAGCTTCCAATACTCAAAATACCAACCAGCCATGGAGCATTGAAGCTGTTTCTGAGGTTTTGAGATCTATACCCAGATTACTTTTCCATTCAACCAGATCCATTGGTCGTCAAAAAAGCTTCAGACACTGTGCTCCTCTCAAGCAAAGAAACCTTCGAGACGAATCTAATAAAGCTCGAAAAGGTGTTCTTGTTCTTGGTCCAGTTGCACATAGAGATCCTCAGAAGGTTAACTTAGGATTGAAAAAAGCATTGGAGTTCTACTATTGGGTTGAGACCTATTTTGGGTTTACCCATAATGCAATAACTTGCCGAGAGATGGCTTGTGTATTGGCTAGAGCCAGTAGACTGAAAGCCCTTTGGGAATTTCTCAAAGATATGGCAAGGAGAGCAAATGGTGAGCTTGTGACAACTACGACAATGACATATTTGATCAAAGTTCTTGGAGAAGAGGGATTAGTTAATGAAGCATTAGCTGCATTCTATAGGATGAAGCAATTTCACTGCAAACCAGATGTTTATGCATATAACACAATCATTTATGCTCTTTGCAGGATTGGAAAATTTAAAAAGGCAAAGTTTTTGTTGGAGCAAATGGAATTACCAGGGTTTAGATGCCCGCCTGATACATTCACATACACAATCATGATTAGTTCTTACTGCAAGTACAGCATGCAAACTGGGTGCAAAAAGGCCATTAGGAGGAGGTTGTGGGAAGCAAACCACTTGTTTCGTGCTATGCTCTTCAAGGGTTTTATTCCTGATGTTGTAACTTACAACTGTTTGATTGATGGTTGTTGTAAGACAAATAGAATTGAGAGAGCCTTAGAATTGTTTGATAACATGAACAAAAATGGATGTCTCCCAAACCGGGTCACCTATAATTCTTTCATTAGGTACTACAGTGCTGTTAATGAGATTGATAAGGCTATTGACATGTTGCGAAGGATGCAAAAGATGGACCATGGGGTTCCCACTTCAAGTTCATGTACTCCAATTATTCATGCTCTGTGTGAAGCTGGAAGGATGTTGGAGGCTAGGGATTTTCTGGTCGAGCTAGTTGATAGAGGCTCAGTTCCTAGAGACTATACATATAGCTTAGTTTGTAAGGTGCTGAACACAGCAGGAAAGGATGATCTGTTGGATGATGAATTACATAAAAGAATTAAGGATGGCATTGACAAAAGATATAGACAAGTAATGAAGGTGAAACCATTGATGTCATGCAAAAATGCAATTTAACTTGGGGGAAGTTAAGTAATGGAATATTCTTGTCTTCATGCTCTCCAAATGTCAAATGACAAAAGCCTATAGTGTGAATCTTTCCCTGCTTGTTAAATCCTCTTTCAATTTGTTTCTGCATGTAATCTCATCTTTCAGCTAAAGGGAGATTATGATCTTTTACTGAACTAGCCCTGTCTATTTTTATCAAACCTTACTTCCTCTCTGGGGTGGGAAAATGCTCAACAGTACTGGTTGCATCTGTGTCACATAAAGCATCTGGACCTTGTTTACGTTGCAATAACCCATATCAGTCGAGTAATTTGGTACTTGGACATGATGACATAATTGTAAGACTGAAGGGAAGCTGAATTCAAGTCAGTTTTTTCAAGCAATATGAGCTGAAAAACATTGTGGACTATCTAGAAATATAGTATCATTGGCAGAAAGTTTATGTAAACTAAAGGGCTTGACAGGAATATGAAATGTTGCAGTACACTTGCATGGAGGCATAAATTATGACAGTATGTCCTATTTATGTTTTGCCTTTTATCACTTTCTGGAAGGTTTTCTTGACATAACTCTGTTCGTGCAGAAAATTTGGGCACGTCTAATGTTTGATGCTTATCAAATCATAAGTTTTTCTTTTTCATTAAATAGTATATTTGTCTAAGATGATTTACGCCCTATTATCCCGAGTCTTGGTTAACCTTTTACCGCAGCTGTTAGATATGAATCGTGTCTCAGAGTTTTCTTCTAAAAATGGTGACATCAGGACCTAAAGTAGATGGTTGCCTGGGTTGAGGACCAGATTGAATATCCATTGTGGACCTGGGACACTGGCTGTTGAAAATGGTGGATTCTCATGTAAGTGCTTTAAAGGGCCATTTGATTTGTACAATTGGTCTGAGGTGTATGCATGGAGGCTCAGTTTCATATCATTGTGATTGCATAACTTCTGCCTTTTTTTGTATCTGCTGCCAAGATCTTTCCATCCACTTGCATCTCTTAGGAACTGCACTTTGACGGACAGTCAATTTAGATTCTAGAAAGTTGTACTGTCTTAGCTATCTAATAATGGGTTTGGACTAAAGTCATAATACATTGATGCAAGTTTTCAATAGCATTTGGCGCAAAATTAAGTTTAGAGCCCAATCGAATAAACTTGAAAAGTTCAAGTAGAGATACCTTAAGTTTTCTTTCTTTTTTTTTTTTGGTCATAACTTTTTCATTTGATATCCAAATGAGCCAATTCTTGTGGCAGTCAGAAGATAATTCAATGCTACCACTTTTTGTCTCATGCAGATTTTCAAATTCTAACATTTTGAGGACCAAAATGATACGTGCAATAGCCATGCAACTCATGCAAGACACGAACTAGAGTATGGCTAGTGGGAAAATAATGGTCTCCAACAAAACTTGGTCAAGTTTGTTTAGTTATTTTAGTGAGAATATAATTGTTTTAATGGGTAAATATTATACTGATTTTTAGCATGAGTGATAGATGTTTTCCCTATTTTGTAACGGTGTTGTTATCTTTATACGTCTATAAATATGGACCAAAGGTAAGGTGAAGTGAATGGGAGGTCAAGAATTAATCTCAATATATCATACTTGTCTTCTCCCTCAATTCTGCTATCCTATCTCTTTCTTAAAATTGTACCCATCAAGTGGTATCAGAGCGCGATTCCAACCATGGACACTTTCGACAAAACCAATGTCGAGTTTTGAAATGAAGTTCGTGAAATCTTGGGATGCTATGAATCTAGTATTAAACAAATTCATGCTACCCTCCAAACCATATTATTCGAGCTTCAATCCCTTTGCGCCTTACAGAATCATGTCAATAACCACCCCGAAACAAACCCCTTTGCTCCTACTGAATCCTCCCAACAAGTTAACCTATTATTAATTAATCACTCCCAATCCTCCACTGACCATAATTATCATCTCAAATTGAATTTCTCCAAATTTAATAGAGAAGACCGCAAGGATGGATTTATAAGGTGGAGCAATATTTTGACTTTAAAGAGGTGGGTGTCGAACAAGTCTAACTTGCCTTCTTTCACCTCGAAAGAATAGTGCTTCAATGGCATAGGTGGCTCACCAAGTTTAAAGGACGAGTAACTTGGACGGAATTCACCAAGCCCTTGTTACTTCGTTTCGGTCCAACTGACTATGAGGACTCCTTCAAAGCACTCACTAGACTCAAGCAAATCACCATAATTTCAACATATCAAGAAGAATTTGAGAAGCTCTCCCATTGAGTTGATGACTTACCAGAAAAGTTTTTAATCGGTTGCTTTGTTATAGGGCTCAAAGACGAAATTAGGTTGGACGTCAAAATCAAACAGCCCCGCTCACTAGCTAATGCTATTGGAGTGGCGTGGTTCGACTTTTGGAAGAATGCAATGGCTTGCAAAGAAGAGGGGATAATTCCTTCAGGTCCTCCATCCTCAGCACCCCACCCAAGTCAGAGAGCAACAACACTACTGGAGTTTTAGGTCCCTCACCAACGCTTAAGACCGGCATTGACACCATTAACAATGCTAGTTCCCTCAAAGGAATTACAAGCTAAAAAGCTCGGGAACGTAAGGAAAAAGGCCTATGTTATTTCTGTGGTGAGAAATTCCTTCCAAGACATCGGTGTCAACGACCTCAACTATTCATGCTTGAAAATATACTCGACTTCATCCTTGTGAACAAGGATAATCTGAGTGGGGGGGGGGAATAATACGTGCAACAACCATGCAGCTCATGCAAGACACAAATTGGAATATGGCTAGTCGTAAAATGAGGGTTTCCGACAAGACTTGGGCAAGTCCATTTAGTTGTTTTAGTGGGTGTGTAGTTGCTTTAGTGAGTTACTATTGTGTTGATTTCCAATAAGAATGGTAGATGTTTTCCCTATTTTGTAGCTTTATTGTTATTTTTGTACGTTTATAAATATTTTTTGAATGTAAAGTGAAAGGAATGTGGAGAATTAATCTCAAAATATTCTACTTATCTTCTCCCTCAATTCTACTATCCCCTAATTCCTCCCTCAATTTTGCCATCCCCTTTTTCTCTTAAAATTATACGCATCACAAAATTAAAAGTGTTCAAAATTGGTATTGTTGTATGAATCTACCAAGTTCAGTCACACATGATTTCATATCTGTTTTAACTCAACCTGCTTAAACCCTCTAGAGATTCAGAGGCTGAGGTAGTGTTCATTTTGTATTTCAGTTTTAAGTTTTTTGTTTTGAATTTATTTTTAATTTTGTGTTTTAAATGTCTATTTTGAAATTTTTAAAAACGTATTCTTTTTGTTATTCTGAAAAATTGTTTTCTAAAATAGAAAACTAGAAAACACGTTTGTTTTGAAATTTTGAAAAAAATTATTTTATAATATTTTATACAATAAATTTGATTCAAAGTTGTAAACATTTATTAATAAATTATAAATTTAATTTAAAATATAATACAAAATGTTTTCTAAAATCATTTTTAATTTAACTCAACTATTAGTTTCATGATAAATTTATTTTTACGTACAAATTAAAATTTGACATTAATTTTGAGATTTAAATTACCCACAACATAAATATTAAAAAAAATAATAAAATAGCAAAATATTGATTTATTCAAAATTTTATAAATATAATTGAAAATAAAAATTAATAAAAAAACTATTTAGGCATAAAGAGAGGGCGATGGTGAAAAGAAGAAATGCAGAAAAGAATAAATGACCAAATGGCAAAAGAAAGAAGGAAGAAATGGCAGAAGAGTAGAAGAAAGAAACGACTAGGGTGGTGGATCTGGGCGTGGCGTGGTGGACGACAAATCTGGTAGAGAGAATGGCATAAGCAAACGGCAAGGCGCGGCGAATCCAAAAGAGATAACGGCGTAAGTGAACAACATGCGGCGGCGACAATAGATGACATAGGTGAACGACGTGCGACAGTAACGTAGGCAGCGATGATGGTGGTGGCGACTCTGTGATAGCTAATAAGGAAGAGAAGAAGTCTAGAAGGGATAATGAGCCTATGTCGATGTTTGCACTGCACGAGAAGGAAAATGGAGGCATTTTTCACGTTTTCAATTTTTTATCGTCTTTTTGGCTGAAAACAGTCAAAACGGTTTTTGGCTATTTTTAGTTTTTTTTATAAATTTTTTTATTATTTTTGAAAATATATTTTTGAAAACGATAAAGAAAATACGTTTTTAATATTATAAAAAATTAAAAATTTAAAACGGATTGAAAACAACAAAGATAATAGGTATTGAATTATTTACTTTTCTCAAGATGTTTGAACGTCGTTTTTTCCTATTTGAGCTTCAGCGCAGCAAATAAAATGAAACTTATTTATTGTGCTCAGGAAAGTGTTAAATTTTGATTTCTGAAGGGCTTATGCACGTGTAACTATACCTTAAGAAAGAAAAATATTATACTTTCTGAGTTCTAGTTTTTGCGTGTAGAACCGTACCATTTTGGGTATGGGTCTCCATTCCATAATTGGAAGAGACTAGAGATAGATGCATTAATTGCAGTTTTCTAGTTTCAGTCTACAGGAAGTCTTTGTAGTCCTTATTTTAATTTTTTTTGAGATTATTCTTCGTTATTGACTTTCTCAGCCATCATGTCTTTAAAGTTATACTGAGAAGATAAATCAAGAAATGTGTCCAGATGATCAGGATGATAGATTTTAACACCACTAATATCACTCTTAAAATCCCCCCCTCAGAAGAAAACATTCTGCTTCTCCAAGAATCAAACCCATATTAGGAACCTCCTGATAAGCTTTTAGTCTACCTTTTTATCACTTGACTATACCCATGGGCTTGTAGTCCTTATTTTTCATTCTACATTTAGAGAGGTTTTTTATGTGTTAGGTCAGTAGTTGGTACAAGAAGAGCACCATGGAAAAATGATAGATTCAGCACCTGAGTCTAACTAGAGAGATTGAAGGTTTATG
This sequence comes from Diospyros lotus, assembly GCF_014633365.1. NCBI lineage: Eukaryota > Viridiplantae > Streptophyta > Magnoliopsida > Ericales > Ebenaceae > Diospyros > Diospyros lotus. Next base: position 6,708,729 of record NC_068345.1, read on the forward strand.
GTTCTAGTTCAATTTTTGGTAGAAGAAAAGCACACCCACAAGATGATAGATTCAGCACTTGAACGTGCGAGAGGACTTCTGCTAGGTGGGCTTTTTAAGTTTTGTCTTTTCATTTTTATTCTTAATAATAAACAGATTGCTTGGTCAGACTGGTTTTGTGGCTTTTACTTTTAGGGTATTTTTATTAAATTTTTCATGTAAAATCATGTTTTGCTTTGTATTTCTAACATGCGATTGAATACTGATACTGAATTAAAAATTGTGCAATTACTTGGAATTAAATTTAGTGTATGCCCGCACGGCTGTTTGCCCGCGCTCGCTTTCGCCTGCTCCCACGTCATTGCTTTCGCCTGCTCCCACGTCATTATTTGTGCTCGCACACACTTCTGGGTGAGGGTCACTCGAGGTACAACAATTGCATTCGTGTGCCCCGTTCTCTCGCAACAACACCTCTTAAAGAATCGGTCGAAACTATCTCCGTGAGACTCGATCAAACCTCTTTGAGATTCTTGTCGAAGAGATCGGGCCACTTGACACACGATTGCCCCTCCCATCGCTATAAATAAGGGGTCTCTTTTCCTTATTTGGTATACAATCTCTCACTCTCATACTTACCATTTGCCTTCTAGCATTTCACTTCTACGAGGGTATGACTTAAGCATCAGATGGTCCATGTCGGAATTCTCACCTGCGCCCCTAATAGATTTTCTTTCCAGTAGGTCATCTATCGCCCGAATAAGTCATCAATCCCCCGAATGAGTTATCCATCGCTTGGATACGCTGCACATAAGTCATCCATCGCTTGGATAAGCTATACGTGGGTTATCCATTGACAGTTTCCCATCTAAAAATTTATTATTGTAATTGCGCAATAATAATTGACGGCATCTATGGGAAGCCAACAAAATGCTATGTAAAAACTCTCTTGTCGTGGCACAGAATCGAAGCAATCGTTAGACTCTCTCTCATGATACCGAATCGCCTCGACAAGAGACCCTCTCTTGTGTGGTAGATCAATATCAGTGACTGAATTAACTGTAGGGAATGTCTTATAACTTAGATATCTAAGAAAAAAGATATAAGGCTGTTGAGATGTGATTTATGACACTTGAAGCAATCAAAACAGAAATAATTTTTTATACAACTAAAATATAGCCTAAAAAATAAAATGATTGTAAGGACTTTTGGAAAATCAATAGAATCTTAAAAATGCTTCAATTTTATGTAAGAATCAAGTCTGATATACCAAGGTTGTTAAAATCGGGATTTTAAGTGAGATCGACAAAGGGTCCATAAAATCGGATCGTAAAATCGAATCGTAAAATCGTAAGATTTTAGAGATAATTAAAAATACCCTTAAATTTTTGTAAATATATGTTTATAATAATATAATTTTGTAGAAAATGAATTAATATTATTTAATAACTTGATTATTCCTTATTATAATTCAAAAAATGATACTTCCCAAATATAGCTAAAAAACTAGCAGGTTGGTATAGGCAATTTAGAGGCAACATATAGGTAATTTAGAGGTAAAATATAGCTTAAAATTCTTTAGAGGATGCTTCCAATGTCTTCCATTAGATTTAGATTGCAATTTTTTCTTGATTTAACATTGATTAAATCAAGTAATATCCCAATTTGGGGTTGGGTGGTCCATTAATTAATTACTTGTTTGTCTTGATTTACTTATGCAATCAATGTTAAATCAAGTAAAAATTATAATTTAAATCAAGTAAATTGGAACTTATGCAATTAATGTTAGATGCTATGTGACATTGGAATTTATGTAATCAATGTTAAATCAAGTTCTAATTTAGAGGCAAAATATAACAATTATGCTATGTGACATTGAGACGTTGGAAGCATCCTCTAAATTACAACTTAAATCAATAGAGGTCTTTGAATCGTAAAATCGTTTGGAGATCTCTGAAGCGTAAAATCGTAAAATCGTAAAATCGTACATGTAAAATCGAGATTTTATAGGATTTTATCCCAAATTAGATTTTACATGGGATTTGAATCGTTTGAGGGTCTTCGAATCGTAAAATCGTAAAATCGTACCCGTAAAATCGGGATTTTAACAACAATGGTTTCGAGATGAAACAATAGCTGTGTGAGAATACCAAGATAAAAGTGTACTTATCGAGTAACTTGAAATTATTAATTTTGGATTTTAAGTATTGTAATACAAATTAATTTAATATTTGAGGGTGTAATTATAATTAAACAAATACTCAAATGAAATAAAGATAAAATTTGAAATTTAATGTGTAATTTCCCTTATATCATAGTCTATTATATAATATATAGATAGATAAATATATATGTGCGTGTGTGCATGGTGAGCAGTTTCCGCGAAGCTTCGGAGAAGCTTCAGAGCCAGTTTCCGCGAAGCTTCATGGCCAAGTTGCTAGAGTGGTAGCCAAGTTTGCTGCAAGAGTGATGGCCAAGTGGAGAGCCTATAAATAGAGGGAGAAGTTGAGGGTTTTTGGGAGGAAAATGGAAGCCATCCGAAGTGAAGATGGCCGAGGAAGCAGCGGCCAGCGGCGGAGGCTGAAGCAGAAGCGGCCATGGCTGTTCTGTGCGGCATCGTGAGGGGCGGCCGGCGGTGTGGTCGCTGTGAGCAGAGGCGGCGACGGTGGCCGGAGGCCGCTAGAAGCAGCGGCAGCAGCTGTGGCGGCGGATTGCAAGCAGGTGGTTGCGTGAGGCGCGGGCTGCGGTGGCTCGTGGTGGAAGCGGCCGGTGGCGGCAGTCGCGCGGCGGTCAGGGGCGGCCGGTGGAGGCCCAGGCGGCTGGCGGCAGGCGACTGTGCGCGTGCGTGAGGAGGGGGAGGAAGAAGAGTGAAGAAAGAAAAGAATGGAAGAAAGGAAAAAAAAAATAAAAAGAGCGAAAGAAAGAAAGGAAAAAGAAAAATAGAGGAAATGAGGAAAAAAATAGAATTTTTTTTTGAAAAATTTAATAAAATTTTAAGAATTTATTTAGAGTTGGAGTAGACATGGCCAAAATTGAACCGGACCGGCGGTTCGAACCGGAACCGGACCGGCCGGAACCGGACCCGGAACCGGCCGAACCGGAACCGGAACCGGAACCGGACCGAACCGGCGAAATTCGGTCCGGTTCCGGTTCAAGGTTCCGGAGAACCGGAACCGCCGGTTCCGCGGAACCGGAACCGCCGGTTCCGCGGAACCGGAACCGGAACCGCCGGTTCCGGTCCGCGGAACCGGAACCGGAACCGCCGGTTCCGGTCCGCGGAACCGGCCCCCCTCCCCCCCCGTGCGCGTGCGGCCGCGCACGGTGCACCCCCCCTCCCCCCGTGCGCGGCCCCCCCCCTCCCCCCCGTGCGCGGCGCGCCCCCCCCCCCCCCCCCCCAACGGTCCAAATTGGACCGTTGGACAGCCCCCCCCCCCCCCCCCCAACGGTCCAAATTGGACCGTTGGACAGCCCCCCCCCCCCCCCCCCCAACGGTCCAAATTGGACCGTTGGACGACAGCCCCCCCCCCCCCAACGGTCCAAATTGGATTGGACCGTTGGAACCCCCCCCCCCCCCTCAAACTTTTTTTTTTTTTTTTAAATTTTATAATTCCTATCTATATATACCCCTCCCTCCCCCACTCATTTTTCACACTTTCTCTCTATCTCTCTCTCTCTCTCTCTCAAGTCTCAAGCTATTATTATTCTCTCAATTTTGTCTCTCATTTAATATTTTAATTTCAATTTCTTCAATCTTCTCATTTTGTTATTTATCAATTTATTCAATTATATTATTAATTATTTATTACTTGTTACTATATTATTTTATCATTATTATATTTTTTTATTATCATACTTTTTTCAAAAAAATGGCAAGTGAAGGTAGAAATGTTGAAAATGTTGAGTTTGAAGCTCAAAATTTTCAAACACAAGAGAGTGAAACTCAACAAAAGGGAGGTGGAAAAATTTCTACTTCTGATATTTTTAATATTCATTTCAAGAAAACACCAAAAGGAGATGGTAAATTTGATGTATCTTGTAATTATTGTAATCAAGTATACAAATTCAAGCAAGGAGGTGGATATGGTACTTTCGCCCGACATTTGCAAACAAAGCACCCGCTCAAGGTTGGATTGAGCCGCGATCAAACACAAATATCCGGGTTTGCTACCTCTTCAAACTCTCCTCAATTATTTCATTATAATGAAGCTAATTGTAGGTCTGGTTTAGCTGAAATGGTAGCAATTGATCATTTATCTTTTAGTTTTGGTGAAAAATTAGGTTTTACTCGATTTTGTCAAAACTTTGTTAATCCTAGTTTTAAATCAATTCCTAGAAATACTTTGAAAAGGAATTTGTTAAAATTGTTTAAAAACTCAAAAATTGAATTGATAACATATTTTCAAAACAATAATATTAATGTTTCTATTTGTAGTGATATTTGGAGTGATCATTGGCAAACTCATTCATATATGGGTATTACTTGTCATTGGGTTGATGAAAATTATGTTTTACAAAAAAGAATTCTTGCGTATCGATGTTTTGATGAAAGTCATAATGCTGAAAATATTTGTAGAATAATTCAACAAATTTTACAAGAATATAGATTAGTTAATAGAATTTTTTCAATTTCTTTTGATAATGCATCGGCTAATACTGCTTCTATTAATGAATTGAAAAGAATTTGCCAACCAAATTTTGGTGGAAGATTTTTTCATGTTAGATGTGCATGTCATGTTTTAAATTTATGTGTTCAAGATGGTATTAAGTCACTTAATTCTTATTTAGATCCAATTAGAAATGTTATTTCTTATATTTGGGTACACCCTCGAACTGCAAAAGCATGGGCACATTTTTGCACCTCCAATGGTCAAACCCCAAAACGTTTTTCAAAAGATGTCCCTACTCGTTGGAACTCAACTTTTAAATTACTTAATCAATCTTTTGAATATAAAGATTTATTGTGTTCTTTTGCAGCAAATTATATTCCACAATATCCTATTTTTCCAACTATGTGGAATGTTTGTAGTTCAATTTTGAATATTTTACGAATTTTTAATGATGCTACTCATACACTTAGTAGTGTTTATAAACCAACTTCACATCAATTTTTAATAGAAGCAATGAATGTGGCCGGTGTATTAATGGAAGGAATTAATGTTGAAGAAATTTGTCATGCTGTTTTAGAAATGAGAGAAAAATGGTTACGTTATTATCAATTTATTCCTGAAATTTTTCTTGTTACTATGGTATTTGATCCTAGGTGTAAATTTGATGGTTTAATTGAGTGTTTGTCTAACTATTATTCGTTGTTAGGATTAGAAAATAATGAAGAAATTGATGTGAATATTATAATTTCTAAGGTTAGAACTTTATGCAATCAATTATATGAAGCATATGTTATTGCTCCTAGTAGTGAAGAATCATTTCCATCCATGGCTCCGCATTCCTCTTCCTCCCAACCAATGAAATGGGGTCATAAATTTTTAGATCAAAGGAGGAAAAAACCTAGATCGAGCTCACATTCGGAGCTCGAAACTTATCTAACCACAGTTTTTGAGTTTGGTGATGATACAGGTTTAAATTTTGAAATTTTGGAGTGGTGGAAAAGGCACAAGGAGACATTTCCAACTCTTGCAATTATTGCAAGTCAACTTCTTGCAGTTCCAGCTTCAACTGTAGCCGTTGAACAAACATTCAGTAGTGGAGGCAACATTTTGGACGAAAGAAGATCAAGATTGGCTCCAGAATCATTGGAAGCTCAAGTTTGCCTCGATGATTGGGAAAGAGCTAACATGCGACGTCAAGAAGAACTTATCCATTCATCATCATCTGACGAATGGGTTAATGATGGTTCAACAACGGCGACTTCCGACTCCAATGAAGATGCGTAGGATCCAAGTCCATATTTTATTTTTTTTCACATTTGTAAAAATTAATTACTTGTATTACATTTTTGTTGTAATTATTTTTTAATGAAATTAAGTCTAATTCTATTTTTTATTTTTTATTTTTCACATTTGTAAAAATTAATTACTTATATTACATACTTGTTTAGTTGTTTTAATTATTTTTAATGAAATTATTACTTATATTTCTTCAATTTTTAGTAGTGTTTTTTTATTAAAAATATGGTTGAGAATATTTATATTTACAATTACATTTAACAATTAAAAATCGAAACCAAACCGAACCGAACAACGGAACAAGGACCAAAATTGAATACAACAATATTTAAAAAAAAATTAAAAAAATTCGGTTTGAACCGGAACCGGAACCGTTGACCGAACCGGCTCAAACCGTTGACCGAACCGGTCCAAACCGTTGACCGAACCGGCACGAACCGGAACCGGAACCGAACCGTCCCAAACCGCCCTTGGGCGGTTCGGTTCAGGTTCAAAGATTTCTTGAACCGGAACCGGCGGTTCATGAACCGGAACCGGCGGTTCATGAACCGTGGCCATGTCTAAGTTGGAGTAGTATGCTGAAGTCAAAAAATAATTTAGTCGTACGTTTCGAGATGAGGGTACGCATTTGGAGGAAGTTTGAGAGATTAAGTCAAGGTGAGTAATTTTATCAAAAAATTAATTTTGTTGCATAAAGTTTTTTCTACAAAATTATACATGATATGTTTTGCTTATCTTGAGTAAGATATTCAAAGGTTACTAAATTATGTAACATATGTGCATTTTGACATACATATACATGTATTGTTACATCGATAATTATGATATTTCATTTGACATGATGTTAGACTATTGATATTTGTGTCGGGATAAGATGTTATCCTGATAGTGTATTCGTAATTTTTCAATAGTGTTTGAAAACGATGATGTGTTACAATGTTGCCCTGATGTTCCGTTGGTGAACAATATTATAAAATGAAAGAATTTTATGTATTACAATTGATGTTTGAAAATAATCTTGTAATATTGTTATGATTCAGTGTCAATTGAAAGTATTTAGTTATTTCAATTAAGTTGTTTTGTTGTTTTTGAGTTTGATGGAATTTGGACAAATTCCATCAAACTCAAAACACACCCACACATACACACACACATAGAGAGAGAAAGAAAAAAAAGAAGCAACAACTATGTTTATTTTTATATATATGTATATATTATAGAACACTTATATTCTTAAATAAATCAACATTAGGTTTGGTGTCACGAAGCATGGTTAATAAAGCGTTTTTTTAAAATATCTTTTTATGTATCTTATTTAAAAAATAAAAAATAATGTTAAATAATAATCTCTAAATAATAATTGACTTCTAAAGCAATTGTATCAATACAGTAACATTTATTTTAATATTTTAATAAATTTTTGAAAATTAAAAAATAAAATTTAAACAATGATTGCCAAATACTACTATTAAATTTTTATATAAAATTTATTTATTTATTTATTTATTTGTACCCGACGCCAACTCCTCTAGTAAAGAATTAAGCAAAGCATAAGACAGACGTACGTGGTATTGACAATCATTTATATCTATAGTATTATAGCTGCAACTAGCTCGTGGTAATATTATTTTCAACGAGAAAAATTATAAATATAAATATGCACATGCTAACTATAATTTACCCTATTTTATTAAAAAAAATATTATTAATATACCTTTGTGTACATCTTGACCTATATAAAAGTGTATCAATGACAAAAAAATCCCTCATGAGGTGCATAAATGCGCGTGAGGCACATATAAGGCGCGGGATATTTTAGTCTTAATACCTATTTATGTAGCTCAAGATATACAAAAAAATTATACGTCTAACATTATTCTTTTATTAATTCTATGTGTGTACCCCCAAGAGATTTGACTTCTTGTATTTAATTTATACTCTTATTAATTCTTTTATCCTTTTATATTTGTTTTGAAAGTAACCCTTAAAAAAATAAATCCCTATATGTCATGATGGCAACATGGCTTTAATTAATTACATGGAATTCCGATGCTATTAATTATTGCTGCATATATATATATATATGTGACACTTCTTTCACTAATGATAATATTTTTTAATTAGAACTTAGATTTTATTCATCAACAAATTAAGTCCTTACTTACTACCTAGATTGGTTCCTCTTTCCCCAGTTGGAGATCTCTTGATGCTGATGATCTTATTCCATTATTATTTGATTATATACTCTAAACGTGACTTCACCCCTACATAATCAAAATGGGGGCATAATAATGATCACGTTAGCAATTTTATTTGATGATCGTCAGTTGTGGCTATTCTTTCTACATAATCAAAACGGGTGCGGAGTAAAAATTTTGATTCAGTGAGAGTGAATTTAAATATAAAAAATATAATTTAAAAAATAAGATAATAATAATAATATTAAAATATATATTTTTTACAATTGTTATTTTGATAACGCTGTATAATGATCTCATTAGTAATTTTATTAAATACATTATTTTCAACATACACAACTAAGCTATCATTTATCTATTAGTCTCCAATCTTATTACGCAATCGATTATTCATAATATTTATTACAGAAAATATTCTTTTAACTGCAGTATAGTAGCAACCAAAAGTAAGAAAATCGTGTATGAATTGGAAAAGAAAGCAAAAAATGGGATATTTAAAAATAAAATGGATTAGGACTTAAAAGGGAGTGAATTTGGGTCATTTAGCCTATTTAGGCTAAGTTTTAATACAATAATTTCGTATTTATTTTGGGAGTTGGACTTAAGTTAAAAATAATATAAAATCAATTTTTTTTTTTTTAAATCCAGCCCAGTAACTACCCCCACTGGATTCACCCAAGAAGAAAAAGTCAACTTTGTTATGATCAGCATTAAAAAAAAAAAAGAAAAGATTTTCTATTAAAGTATTTTTTTTTTTTTGGTGACGCTCCATCACGAGCACCCTAACTATATATCCCGCCCCAAGAGCTTCACTAGGAATGTAATGTAAATCAAGATGTGCCTCCACTGGTCAGGTTGGATCCTCCATTAAAGTATTCTATTTGTATGTTAATTAATCTTAACATGCCCACTAAAACAATTATTAGATACGTACCATGTTAATTTGAATTTAAAACCTAAAGTTACTTTGCAACAGGTATTATAAATCAACTTGTCATGAACCTTAGGTTGTGAGAAAAATGAAATTCCCAACCCCACATTCAGCCAAAAAAAAAAATTGAAACTCCCACGACTCAAAGTCCGATCAATTGACTGTATATATATATATATATATATATATAACCACAAATCAATAACATAAAGAAGTAGTCGACAGGGTGTGGGCAAAAGGAAAATGACAAGTTTTACTAATTGAAGGAAATGTTGCAGGCAGCCATGACAGAGTAATTACTAGTACTAGTTAGATTGAAATAATGAGGAGGATTGGATTCATGGAAACACTATTTATTTATTTAGAAGTTATAAATATTTTTTGTTATAATTTTTAAAAAATAATTGATAATTTTTCATGAAAATTAAGTGTTATTTTCAGATGCATGGTGGCATGTGATTATAATAAGTAGGGTTTGGCCTATGTTTTGTCACAATTGCGAAGGTAGAAAGCGCCAAGTGTCCGTCAGAGGCGGGACCCTTTTTGACTCGCTTTCAGGGGCAAAACAACTAGCCTGCGTACAGAGCTCAAATGGCGCGCCTATATATACAACACCGCACTGCTCCCACTAATTAACGGCAGATTGAGAAAGAGAAAGAGCGAGAGAGAGAGAGAGGGAGAGAAAGAGATGGCAAGCCTGCAGCTGCCGCAGCAAGTTGGCGAAGGAAGCATCGTTGCTATCAATGTTGAGATGGAACCTCCGAGCAGCAACATAAGCGAAGAGTTGTACGATCATCATCACCATAAAGATCAGAAGCACCTGCAGGTCCCTATCTCTCCCTCGTTCTTTTCGAGGATTTCTTCTTTAATTTGCTTTAAGGAGTTCGTGCATGCTATATGTCTGTGCTCGCGTGTGCAGCCTTGGGGTTTGGTTAAATAGCTGCATGGGTTTAATTAATCCGTTAATAATTTGGTGTTGACGATAATCGGGATCAGGAACCCAGATGGAGAAAGTTTCTCTCTTACGTAGGCCCTGGTTTCCTCGTTTCCATGGCTTACATTGACCCTGGCAACTGTAAATCTCTCTCTCTCTCTGTCTGTGTGTGTGTTTAATTACTTTCTTCTTCGTTTGGTTGTTAACTTGCACCAACTACTGATGTGATCATGTCGCAGTGGAAACTGGCATGAAAGCAGGAGCTTCCTACAGATACGAGGTAATTAAATTGAAGTAGCGATCGTATTTCAGAGGATCAAAAACCACAAGTCCACAAACTTTTTCCTTTTCATTCTTTTTCATAGGGGGTGTTTGGCGCATCGGTTTGACTGTTTATAAACTATTAATGGAGCTTAACTTATTTAGTTATATATTTATTAAAAAAATCAAAAATTTAAACCCTGTCGAGTTTAAGTGTTATTTTAATAATGTTTTAAGAAAAGCTCCTTCAGCTTTTCTCAAAACGTTATTATCAACTTATTTTGTTGATCAAATATTTTATAATTTTGTCATCCAAGAACTCTAATACTTTCAACTCACCCTTAAACATTACAACTCTAGCCTCGCCAATGCCATTGCCTCCATCGCCATCGCAATCGTTGTCACCCCCCACCCCCATCGTCCTTGCCTCCATCTCCGTCTTTGTCGCCTCCAACTCCCATCGCGACATCGCTGTCTTTAGCCCATCACAGTTGTCGTCACCATCTGGTCCATCTCTTTATTCGTCGCCTCCATCGTTGCCTCTAACTTCCATCTTGCTCGTCGCCTCCAGCTCGTCGTTGTCGTCGTCGCCTCCATGCCTTACCTTCCCCAATCTCTTTCTATATATATTAATTAACATATCAACATTGAATTAAACTAAATTTAAACATAAAATATTATATTAATATATTCTTTAATAATTATATATAATTTATCAACTTATAATAATAAAATTTTTATATATTAATTTATAATTTATATTTATTAAAAATTAATATTTTTTTAAATTTTATTTATATTATTAAGCAATATATTCATTTTAATTTTTTTGTTAAATTCTAATACTTATCAGTTTTTTTCTTATAATTATATAAATAAAAACTTAAAATATATTTATTCAATTATCAATTTAAACGGTAATAAATTGTAAACCTTTATATAGCTTTTAAATTGAAAAGCTTAATTAAAATCTATTTTAAAAAAAGTAAGCCAAACACCCTCTGAATGGGAAAGGAAAGGAAAGGCAAGGCAAGGCCAATCTTTTAAGGTTTTAATTATAGATACCCATTATTATTCCATTACTGATGTGTATATATATATGCAGCTACTTTGGGTGATCCTCGTTAGCCTCATTTTTGCTCTCATAATGCAATCTCTTGCTCTCAATCTTGGCGTAACCACGGGTGAGCTGCTAATTAAAAACCAGTATCTTCAAGCTCAAATACTGAACAAATATATATATATATATATATATATTTTTTTTTTCATTTTCATGATCAATTAATCAGTTTTTTTTTCTTTCCTTTTTGGGTTCTTTTGTGATTGGATGCAGGAAGACACCTAGCAGAGTTATGCAAGCTTGAGTACCCAAAGATTGTCAACTATTGCCTCTGGTTGCTGGCAGAGATTTGTGTGATAGCAGCAGATATTCCTGAAGGTAAACATTAACGTCTCTCTAATATACAACCAAACATTAAGGTCTCTCTAATATACATCTTCTCCTTCAGATATTCCTGAAGGAGAAGATGCAGAGCGCCGGAGAGAATAGAAAAAAAAAAAAAATTAAATTTAAAAAAATATATATATATTTATTTAAAATTTTAAAAATATAATATATATATATATTATAATTAAAAATATAAGATAACATATATTATATTATTAAGTGTATTGAACATATTATGTATAATAATATTTAATATAAAATTAATATAAAATTTTATATTAAAAAGAGTTAATTTTATTATTAATAATCAAATATATTGAATAAAATAATATAAAATATTCTTTTTTCAAAATTTTAAAATAAACTTTTTTTCTAGTTTTCTGTTTTAAGAAATAGTTTTTAAAATGACAAAAAGAATTCGTTTTTAAAAATATCAAAATAGACACTCAAAATATAAAACTAAAAATAAATTTAAAATTCAAAATTAAAAATCGAAACATAAAAAAAACACTACCTAAATCTTTATTCAATATATAATGTGTGTCGATGATCTAACCGATTTTATAATGATTCTCGGATTAACTAACCCTCCTTTACCCGAGCGTGGAATTAGTTGTAGATATAAAATGTATACTAACATATATATTATAATAATTAATTAAAGTTGATTCAATTTGTGGCAGTGATTGGGACAGCCTTTGCTCTAAACATATTGTTCAAGATCCCAGTGTGGGCTGGGGTTCTCATAACGGGTTGCAGCACTCTCCTCCTTCTTGGCCTCCAGAGATTTGGGGTATTCTCATAATTAATATATAATTAACAGTTCCTTTTATGCTAATTAATTAACTCTTGTTCTTTGTTTAATTATTAATTTCATCACCTGCTCCAATGGCTGACCTTACACACCAATGAAGAAGTAGGTAGATATTAATTAATTTATAAGAGCCAACTGAATGAAGACAATAAGTTGATATTAATTTATCATTGAATATATACCTTACCAAAAAAAGACTATCTTTGAATATTTGATTTATCCTTGAAAGTGAAGCTTTTTCAAGCTTAATTTCTAGCAGAAAACATATTTAAATTAAAATTTAACAGTATTTTATGTTCAGCAACTATGAGGGGATAAAGAGGAATTAACTTAATAAATTGCAAAATAGCCATGCGCAGCTAAGATTATCAATTTAATATTGATTACATTGTGATTTTTTTTATTGTCACTTTGAGACCTAAATTAAACTTATTTATTTTGCCCTTCTAGCTATATATTAGCTGTGGATTTATTATTATTTTTCTGTATTTAATTAATTTAATTGTGGAGAATTGAATATTAAATAGGTGAGAAAGCTGGAACTCCTGATCGCAGTGTTGATATTTTTGATAGCTGCCTGTTTCTTTGGGGAACTGAGCCATGTTAAACCGCCAGCGACAGATGTGCTGAAAGGCTTGTTTATCCCTAAACTCAGCGGCCAAGGCGCTGTCGGTGACGCCATTGCCATGATTGGCACCAATGTTGTGCCGTACTCACTATACCCTCGTGCTTTTTTTTTTTAAACTCTGATAAAAGGACTAAAATTTGATGAACCTATAGTTTTGACCAAAATTTTTGAATTCAAAACCATCATTATTATCACCATCGTCATTATTATTTTTGTGAAACATCTGGACAAATGGCAAATGATATATGACAATGTCCTTTTTATAACAACTATATATGAATTAGAAAGTCTATTTTGTTTGTCACGTCAAATGCACTTTTATCTTTTTTTTTCAAGTGTTTTCTCATATTTAATCTTTTGGGCTTGTCCATTCATGTCTCCTACTCAACAGGTATAACCTATTTCTTCAGTCCGCCCTTGTTCTATCCCGAAAGCCGCCAAATTCTGCCCGAGGCATAAATGTAAGCAGCCTCTGAACTGTTGCTCTTATAACTCAAATCTGATGATATATATATATATATATAAATATGTTCGTAATGATGTCGAGTCGATTCGATTAATTATATATATAGTGGTCTTATAATATTAACTAGATTAATTAGATGGGTTGATTTTGCAGGATGCATACAGATACTTCTTGATGGAGAGTGGATTTGCATGGTTCGTAGCAGTTTTGATAAATGTTGCGATCATCTCAGTGACAGGAGCTGTTTGCTCAGCCCCCAACCTCTCACAGGACGACTTAGGGCGATGCAGTGATATCAACCTCGGCTCTGCTACTTTCCTTCTCAGGGTACAAACCCATTTCCCCACCATTCAAACAAACATGGGATATATTAATTACAAGTCAAAGTTCAAGGAAAATCAAACAGATTCGTTAATTAATTCAATTTCCATTTTCTCGTATTTCAGAATGTGTTGGGGAAATCAAGCTCCACCATATATGCAATTGCGCTGCTGGCCTCAGGCCAAAGCTCAACCATTACAGGCACTTATACTGGCCAATTTATCATGCAGGCAGGTTCCTCATTATTGTTATTATTGTCTAAAATTAGACCTTTACTTACATATCCTCATAATTTATTTTGGCACACCCCTGTATGAGATTGTTGGTCCTTATACTTAAAGGGAATCAAGGTAAATCGTAAATTTTAAAGAGGGTGGGAATTAACCGAACTCAAATGCTGTAAGTTCAATAGACTAAAACATTGAACATAATTTTTATTAAGAGTAAAAATTGAAATATTGAAACTTGAAAATCCACAAAATAGAATTAATTCAACCCGATCCAATTATTTTAACTTTGAGATCCAATTCTATATATTTAAGCCACTTATATATGGAGTCTTATATAGCCATGTCTATTTAGGGTTTCTTGGATCTAAAGATGAAGAAATGGGTGAGTAACCTAATGACAAGGTGCATTGCCATCGCACCCAGCCTCATTGTCTCAATCATCGGTGGACCCGCCGGAGCCGGCCGCCTCATCATTATCGCATCAGTATGCCACTTACTAAGTTCTTTATATATTTAGTTTTTATTTATAATGTATAATATATATATATATATACACATCGATCAACTAATCATCCATCTCTTTTCTTTATATATATATAGATGATACTGTCCTTTCAGCTTCCATTTGCCCTCATCCCTCTGCTCAAATTCAGCAGCGGCACCACCAAGATGGGACCCCACAAGAATTCAATATATGTAAGCTTCTCTCTCTCATTTAATGTCTAAATAAAAAAATAAAAAAAAAATATTTAAGTCACAATATATTAAGATAATTTTGTCATTTAAAAGAAAGACAAATAAAAGCCTTTGGATAAGAGTAGGTAAAGTAGAATTGTAGGAATCTATACATTTAATTTTGATTTTATTTATAGGAATATTAAATCATAAAAATGATTAGAGAACTAAAATTAATATAATTAACTCTGTATAATGGAATAAAAACTGCAAAAATAACTCATAATTCTAGAGTTTTTTGTGAGAAGATCTAACCCATTGAACATTACGGAACGCAGATTATAGTCATCTCATGGATTCTGGGGCTTGGAATCATTGGCATAAACATCTATTTTCTAAGCACAAGCTTTGTTGGCTGGATCATTCATAGCACTTTGCCCAAATTTGCTACTATGTTGATCGGAATCATTGTGTTCCCGATGATGGCCGTTTATATTGTTGCACTCATATATTTGATGTTCCGCAAAGACACAGTGGTGACTTTCGTTGATCCGACAAATATAGTTCATGATGCTCAAGCGCAGCTAGAGACAGGGCGCAACGGTGCCATGGAGGCGCTGCCGGAGCCCGAGCTTGTTCCATACAGGCACGACTTGGCTGATATCCCACTGCCGGAGTAACTAGGAAGTTTATGTAGCCGACCCTAAGAGTTTCTTTTAGTGGGAATAAGAGGTTGTTTGGCATACCCTTTTTTTTTCTAGCTTTCCTTTCTAATTCTACTCATAAGTTGTATAAAGTTTAAAAGTTAGATAATATTTAAATTAATAACACGTTTAGATAAATATGTTTTAAATTGTCATTCATATAATTATGTGTTTGATTTGAAAAGCCTGATAAGCTACTAAAACTTACAAAAAGACTAAAATGAACATGTCATTGAATAATACAAATAAAATGTATAAGAATATTAATTTTTAATAAAAATAAATTATAAATTGATGTCTAACTAAAAAAATTTACCATTAAATATTAATAAATTATATACAATTATTAAAAAAATATATTAATACAATAGACATTAAAATAAATATACGTTAAATATATATATATGTATAATGTTAAAGTTTATATATATTATGTGTTATATATATATATAATGAAGGGTGAACGACAACGAGAAGAGGTAACAGTCAAGGTGACGGAGAAGGAGATGGGCGACAGAAGGAAGTTGCGATGAAAGCTATAGGAGGCGGAGATGGTCATGGTAAGAAGCGGTGATGGACACAAAATGAGGAGATCCAAGCGACGGTCAATCTGCTGATGTTGTGGGGTGCCTGAAAATTCTCCAAACTCTTAAAAATTTTCCCAATGAGTGCTATCTTGGAGAGTCTTCGAGACAGTAGTCTCTTGGGTCCCCCAAGAACGGTCTGACCTAATTCATTTTGCAAATGATGATTCAGCACCTTGAGGCATGAGAGATTGAAGGTTTATGATTCTAGTTCAATTGTTTGTAGAAGAAAAGCACACCCACAAGAGTATGATTCAGCACTTGAGGTGCGATATCTATATTACTTAAATGAATTAATTCAAGGTGATCTCGAAGTTCTTTAGAGGACACTTTTATTCCCTTCCAATTGGTAGTAGAGTAAGTTTAGAGATGAATGGCTGGCTAGCTAGAGTATTTGTAGCCGATCCCACTTATTGGGATTAAGACTTAACATTGTTATTGTTATCATGTTGTTATTAGATTAGCTTTACTCACAAAAATAAGTTCTAAAACCCTTTTCTTAGGTGTGATCTTATGCTTTGGATAAGGACTTACAATTGCATAAAATCTATAAAATGAAGCATGTTGATTCATAGAGGGGATGAAAAGGAATAAAGTATATTGAATTTGAATGTTTTACTTTCAAAACAATTGTTTGTGATCTCTCTCTCTCTCTCTCTCTCAACATTATCTTTCCCTAGTTTTTTTTTTAATTTAATTTAATTTTTAAGAATCACTTTTTAAATTTTTTTATTTTTATTTAAACAAACTTTCTAGTTTTCTGTGAAATTATGTTTTGGAGAACTGGAACATATGTTAGGTGCAGTTGAGCTGGTCAGCATTCATAGTTTTGGCATTTGGGTATACTAATAGGACAACCATCCTATCTACTTATATCACTGCATTCACAAAGAAAAAAATTGCATTAAATTTGGCATGTGACATGCAGTTATATTTTTACTATTATGATCAACCTAAACTATTCTTGTTCTCCCAAGTACACATATGAAGTAAGCCACATAATTTTTTGGTAAGATATATTATCCACCTTTGAGGCTTGTCACAATTATAAGGATCTCTCATCAAATTAGAGAAATTATAGAGATTTTTGTTAAAATTTAAAACACGTGCAAGTAGATATTCTCATCATTCAACAACGATGATAATTAAATATATTAAAATTAAAATTAAAATTACCCTTATATCCAAATCAATCTCTCTCACTCTCTCAATAATGGTGATGGTAATAATGGGCATGCATTTTCTTTCTCTTTGCTTTCTCTCTTCCAATCATATTTAAGTCTACAATGAACCTTAGATTTTGGGATTCATCACAAACTTGAGGAGATTTCTTGGGTTGGCAATGAACCATATTTCTAGGGTATAGGGTTCGTTATGTCTAATCCCAACCATCAATAGTGGTCAATTGCCATAGTTGATGATTTCTATTTTTTATTTTTATAATTAAAGAAAGGAGAAAAATTATAAGAGTAAAATAGATAATTTACTTTGTTTTAAATAACATAGGAAATCTTTATAATACGAGGGAAAGACAGGTTAATGGGTTATAATATCCTCTCGATTATAGAGATTTAGTGAACAGAAAAAATGAACCCCAATATGTATTGATGTTGTTGAATGAAAGAATGTTTTGGATTTGACCAACCCACAAAACTCTGAAAAACAAATTAAGACAATACAAAAACTCAAGAATTTAGTTTAAGGCTGTTATTGTGTCATTTCAATAACAACCATCATTATCATCAACTACTATACCACATTTAGAATAATCAAGCCTTTTAGTTATTATAAATAACTTACATTTGATCCATATTTTGATTATAGCCAAGATGCTTACATTTGATGCATATAATTCTGTGTTTGATTATAGTCAACTTCTTGACATTTAACATTAATAAGATATATATCCAATGGAACATAAGAGGCCACACGATCAATTATCACTAAGATGACTTGTCATCGTCCGAAGACCATGGCTCACTCTATTCGCTTGTTCTTGCATTAATGAAAAAAAGACAACATTTTTTAGTAAAAGATTTTCTTTTTTTTTTTTCAAATAAGATGAGGATGATTGTTTTTTTAGTACACAATTTTCTAGTAAAAAAAGGATGATGTTTTTTTAGTACATAGTTTTCGCTTGCACACACCCCGAGTGAAGGTCACTTAGGGTACAACGATCGCATCTGTGTGCTCTGTGCTCTTGTGCCAACACCTCTAAAGAATCGATCAAAACTACCCTCACGAGACTCGGTCAAAGCCTTTTTGAGATTCTTGTTGAGAAGATCAGACCACTTGACACATGGCTGCCCCTCTCATCACTAGGGGATTTCTTCCCCTCATTCGATATGCAATCTCTCATTCTCATACTTACATTTTTCCTTCTAGCATTTCACTTTTTTCTAGGTCTGACTTAAGTATCGGAGGGTTCGTGCGGGGATTCGCATCCGTACCCTTAACCAATTTTCTTTTCAGCAAGTTATCCATTGCCCGAATGAGTCATTCATCCCCCAAGTGAGTCATCCATCGCTCGGATACGTCTCACATGAGTCATTCATCAGTAGTTTCCTATCTAAAAATTTATTATTGTAACCGTGCAACAACAATATTGACGTCGTCTGTGGGAAACCAACAAAAGGCTACATAACAACTCCCTTGTCATGACACAAACTCGAAGCAATCGTCAGACTCTCTCCTGTGGTACCTAATTGCCTTGATGAGAGACCCTTTCTCGTGTGAAAAATCAACATCAGTGATAGAATTAACTGTAGGGAATACCCTGGAACTTAGATATCTAAAAAAAATGATATGAGACTGACAAGTGTCTTGAGACGTGATTTATGACACTGAAAGCAGTTAGAAAATAGACAATTTTTGGTATAACTAAAATATAGCATAGAAAATCGAATGATTATAAGGGACCTCCGAAAAGTCAATGGAACCTTAAGAGAGCACCGATTTTATGTAAGGATCAATCCTGAGGAGATTTTGGGATGAAACAATAGCTCTGTGAGAACATTGGAGTAAAAATGTAATCATCGAGTAACTTAAACTTATTAATTTTGAATTTTAAGTATCGTAATATAAATTAAGTTAATGTTTGAGGGTGTAATTGTAATTAAAGAAATATCTAAATAAAATAAGGATAAAATTTAGAGTTTAATGTGTATTTTCCATTATATCATAATGTATTATATAATATATAGATACATAAATATATATGTGCGTGTGTGCATGGTGACCAGGTTCCGTGAAGCTTAATTCGGAGCCAGTTTCCGCGAAGCTTCATGGCCAAGTTGCACGAGTGGTGGCCAAGTTTGCTATAAGAGTGATGGCCAAGTGTAGAGCCTATAAATAGAGGAAGAAGTTAAGAGTTTTTGGGAGGAAAATAGAAGCCATCGGAAGTGAAAATGGTAGAGGAAGCAGGGGTCAGCGGCAGATTTTCCTTCTCCGCTTTTACAGCTCTTAAGGAATAGAGTTGTGCAATTTGCCCCCATTTCTTCCCCATCATCTTCTACAGTCTTTTTCCATCAATGAGCTTGCATTCTCCTTGCTTTAGGGTGCTTATTAGGGTTAACTTCTTCCCTTTAATTTCCACCGTGACTTCCAATTTATTGAAGTCAAATGTAAGGGGACTCACTGTCCTCATCGAGTCCATGCCAAAAACAATGTCACACCCACCTAATTCCAAAATTCTGAGATTTGCCACAAATTCTTGTCTTTGCATAATCCATATGAATCTCACACATTTGTAGTGACAGAACATTCGACTGCCATTAGTTACAGTAACTGACAAAGAGTCGTGACTGTCAAAGGCCACTTTAGGTCTGCATCAATTGATTTGCTAAGGAAGCTATGGGTGCTTCCACTATCAATCAACACCATTAGCTTCCTTTTTCCCACCTAGCCCTTAACTTTGATTATTTGTCCCATTGGGCTGCCTTTTAATGCATGAAAGGAAATCTCTCCTCCTTCCTCTCTCTGCACTTCTTCCTCATTCTCTTGCAATGCTTCTTCCTCTGTCACGTCTTGTTCTGCTTCTTCTTCCCTTTCTTCTTCATCGCTCATGCCTTTTATCTTCATTAATTGTCTTTTACACTGATGACTCGGCCCATATTTGTTGCCACATTTGAAGCACAACCCTAGTTGTCTCCTTTGTTCCATCAAACTGCCATTCCCTCCACTATTGTTTACTGTTGGTTTGGTCGTTGCTTGATTAGGCCATGTTATCAAAGGTCTAGAACTTCCTCCCTCATACTATCCAGCCAGTATACTTGAAATATAAGGAACTTTATATTTCTTGAAAATGGCATCCAGAGTCATTTCTTGACCCCTGGACTTTTCTGCTGCCTGACCCACTATTGTTGGAATCATTATCTTTATCATGGGCCCTAGCTCCTCCATTAAACCACTCATGAAAATTGATACTACATACTGATCAGTAAACCCGAGTTGGATAGTACATACCAGCACTACAAAAAAATCAGCATTTAGCGGTAATTTTTTTTGCATTTAGCAGCGGTTAAAAGCCGCCACTAAGTAATTTAACAAAACCGCCGCTAAGTCAGCCGTCGCGGAGCGTTTAGCGGCGATTTTCAGCAACTACTGGAATAACCGCCGCTAATTATATTTTTTGCGGCGGTTTTAAAAACTGCCTCAAAATAAGTGATTTAGCGGCAGTTTCTATAATATTTAGCGGCGATTTTGAAACTGCTGCAAAAAATTTTAAAAAAAATTAAATTTTTAATTTTAGCGGAGGTTTCAAAACCGTGGCGAAAATTAATAAAAAAATTATTTTTTTAATTTTAGCGACAGTTTCAAAACCGTCGCAAAAATTAATAAAAAATAAAATTTTTAATTATCCGTGCGAGCCACCCAACCCGCGCCCGCCATGCCCCCGCCCAACCCTTGCGCGCCACATGGCCATTTGTGCGCCCGCCACGTGGCGATGCTGGAAATTAAATCCCAGCACCTTCTCCGTCCCCGAGTTTCAAACCCAGGACCCTTAGTACACACGCACGCACGCGAACCGCTTGATCCGCGAAACACCCTTTGACACATGAAGACATATATATATTATATACTAATGTAACAACTAATTTTCAGAATTATATTTTATATTTTTTAATATATATTAAAAATATTTATTAATTGATTATTTTTTAAAAGAATAATAGAATAAATTAAAAATAAATTAATTGATTAAAAATAAAAAAGAAGATTTTATATATTTTTTAAAAATTATTAACATTTTATATATTAAAATTTTGTTAAATTTATTTTTATTTTTTTAAATTAGATTTTTAATGAATTTTTCTATTAATTTAAATGCAATTTTAAATTTATTTTTATTATTTTAATTTTTAATTATTTTCTTAAGCAAAATTTAATTTTTTTAATGAAAATAATGAATTTTAATATTTAAGATTTTTATTTAATTTTAATTTTGAATTATTTAATTTTTTGAATTTAGTGGCAGTTTTTCAAAAATCGCTGCTAAATTTAATTATTTTTTTGAATTTTCCACAAATCTTATTTTTTATTTTTAATATTGAATTTTTTTAATGAAAAACTGCCGCTAAATTTAATTTTTTTTTAAATTTTGCTACGATTTTTGAAAATCACAGCAAATGTTAATTTAATTTTAATTTTGAATTTTTTTTTTTTTGAATTTAGCGACTGTTTTCGAAAATCGCCGCTAAATTTAATTTTTTAATGAATTTTGTGGCGATTTTTGAAAAGTGCCGCAAATATTATTTTATTTTTAATTATGAATTATTTAATTTTTTGAATTTAAAGGCGATTTCTCAAAAATCGCAGCAAAATTGAATTTAATTTTTTAATTATTTTTTAAATTTAGCCACGGTTTTTTGGAAACCGCCACAAAATTAAATGTTTTACTAAATTTTGTGGCGGTTTTATGAAATCGCCGCAAAATTTTAAAAAAATCGCCGTAAAATACCATGTTTTGCAACGATTTTTAAAATCGCCGCAAAAAATCAATTTTTTTGTAGTGAAGGGATCTTAGTTCTTCAAAAGGGCAAGGTACTCCATTACAGTACCTTCTTGCTTCAATTTACTAAATTCTTCAATCACGTTTGTAAGCACCCCCGCCCGGATATCCTAACCACCCGGTCTATCCGAACGAGTGCGCTCACAGAAGGGAAGAGGAATAGACAAAAGACAGAAATGCCCTGGCATGCATAAATAAGAAATTTAACAGCGGAAGCAAAACGGTAAACATACATGCCCACAAGCACCCCGCTGATACAGCGGTCATGAAGTATATAAAAATACATACAGACCCTGTGCCAACAATAGGAGGTACAAATGACAACCTGGCACAGTCAAAAATAAAAGACAGCGACTCTAGCAAAACATCAGAGATGACGGGGGCAGCTAACTATACACCTTACCAACACGGCCGGCTGCTAAATGGAACGATCCTCGCCCTCGGCCTTTGCTTTACCCTTACCTGGAATGATGGAAAGCAAGGTGAGTCGCAAGACTCAGCAAGTTTATAAGAAATGAAAGGCTATAAATAAAAGAAGAGACCATCCCAAACACAGCCCCACAAGTACACACAAGTCATGAGACGCTACAACACAACAGTGCAGTATAGTGAAAGCACATTCCGGTCCTTGGGGCCCACACAAGACACTTGGCACCCAAGTCCCATACCAACCTGCCGCTGCCCTGGAAGGCAACAATATCCTCAACAAACCTGTGCGCACTGTCCCGGGGCGGTACTCCCGTCACCCGTATCCACGTCGGTACTCCCGACAACCGAGCCATAGGCTCCCTCGGAACGGTACTCCCGTCCGAGAACTAAATACTATCAGTAGCCATGCAATGCACATAAAATGCAATGGCGTAGTGAGCATCAACGTGATACCAGGCGCCCATACATCCAAGCATCAGGCCATGCTCCGCCCATATAGTAAGCCACACACGATGCATATGCCCGTGCTGGATGCATCATAATCAAGCTAAAATGCCCGTGACCAAGCATAACCAAATCATGTTAATCCCAACATGAGCCCGTACCCATGTACACATCAAGCCATGCAACGAGAATAAAATATAAGCAAGCATGCTATAATCACATAACGGCTAAGCAAGTTAGCAGTGCCTGGCACCGGTCAACGGTCAGTGGGTAGGAGAGACTCGCCGGCGGCCTAAGGTAGTCCGTACGACAGTCACTCCGTCACCGAACCGCCGATCCTAGCCCCCACTGCACAACCGTTCCAGCCAGAAAATAACCAAAAATCCAATTAATACCCGAACCGCTAAGAACCTAGTCCCGGGTGAGTACGGCATCATTCCCAACAGGCAGGGGGGTGGCACAAACCCCCGTAGGCAACCAACGAATAAAACCCACGAGATCCATTTAATAAATTAAATCTTAAACTAACCGTTTAAAAACTTCATAATTAATTAATGGCCGAAACAAACGAAGGGAGGCCCAATAAATCGCCAACGACAGAAACGACGAGATAGGTAAGAAGAACTTGCCTTATCAGAGATATCCTTAGGCTCGTTGGGTCCAAAAGTAGTAAAAATTATACAAACTGCAATATCCCAATTATTTGCCAAAATTAATAAAATTGGACGCAAAACGAAATTCTGACCGTACAGAATATTAATTACTAACTGCTCTACATACCTGGATAATTAAATCAGGGATTAAACGGAGTTTAATCCAATTTTTGAAGCCCCAAAATCTCAGAAATTTCTCTCGCGCACGCTGCTGCTCTTTTCTGTAATTCCTTACTGTTCGCATGCAAAAAGAACGCCCGAAATCGGGCTTAAATCGGCCAAAAACGAGCGGCTGAGGCGCGGCCACGTGGCAGCGCGCGGGCCAGCCACTGGGAGCCACCGCCATTGACGAAACGACGTCGTTTTGACGCCTATGGCTGAATTAAATCAGCCAAAATTTCCCCTCCTCGCGCGCAGCCCCCGCGATTCGATCCCTCATCCGCTGCCTGGCCGCCTCGCGCGCGAACCGCCCGCGCCCACGCTCGCATCTAACCTATATATGTTTTAAGTTATATTTAATGTGACTTTTGGCCTCTTCCGCGATTCACGCCAGCACCCCTAAACTTCCATTAATTGCACTAACGCCCACTTAATTAATTACATTAACTCCCGAAATTTCTGAAAATCCCATTATTGAATTTCTTTTAATTTTCCTATAATTCCAGAAATTCCTAAAACAAATTAATTAATTATTTTAATTTCTTATTTCCTTAAAATCACATAAGTAAATTTTATTAAATCACAACAAATTATTTTAATATTTCCTTTAATTTAAATTACCCCAAAATTAAATTAAATTGGCATTTACGGGGCGTTACAAATCCTCTCCCCCTTAAAAGAATTTCGTCCCCGAAATTCGTACCTGGCTAGGCAAACAACTGAGGATGAAGTCGTATCATATCCTCCTCTAGCTCCCACGTAGCCTCCTCTGGGGTATGCCGCTGCCACTGGACCTTCACATAGGGAATCGTGCGACTACGGAGCACTTTTTCTTTTCGATCCACGATACTGGTAGGCAACTCGATGTACGACGCGTCCTCTTGCACCACGAGCGGATGATAATCAATGACATGCCCGGGATCTGCCACGTACTTGCGGAGCATAGAAACATGAAAGACATCATGTACATGGGCTAACTGAGGAGGTAAAGCTAACCGGTATGCCAACGATCCGACTCGCTCCAATATCTCGAACGGTCCCACATAGCGAGGACTCAACTTGCCAGATACTCCGAAGCGTCGAACACCCCTCATCGGCATAACTCGAAGGAAAACATGATCACCCACATCAAACTCCAAATCTCGGCGTCGTCTATCAGCATAACTCTTCTGACGATCCTGAGCTGCCTTCATCCTAGCCCGAATCAACTGGATCTTTTCTGTCGTCTGCTCCACCAACTCCGGTCCAAGTAACGCTCGCTCCCCAGTCTCGGTCCAGCAAAGCGGTGACCTACACGGCCGCCCATATAATGCCTCAAATGGTGCCATCCCAATGCTGGCCTGGAAGCTATTATTGTAAGCAAACTCCACCAACGACAAATGGTCATCCCAGTTC
Source organism: Diospyros lotus (assembly GCF_014633365.1). Classification (NCBI taxonomy): domain Eukaryota; kingdom Viridiplantae; phylum Streptophyta; class Magnoliopsida; order Ericales; family Ebenaceae; genus Diospyros; species Diospyros lotus. The sequence goes on from NC_068345.1 coordinate 6,733,891, forward strand.
CCATGAAAGTCCAGTACACAGGCGCGGAGCATATCTTCCAAAGTCCGAATGGTCCGCTCCGACTGCCCGTCAGTCTGAGGATGGAAGGCTGTACTGAAAGTCAGCTGGGTCCCCATAGCACTCTGCAACGCCTCCCAAAATCGTGAGGTAAACCGAGGATCCCTGTCTGACACAATACTAGCTGGGACTCCATGTAGTCTCACCACCTCATCAATGTATAGCTTGGCCAGTCGATGAATAGGATAGGTCTTCTTGACAGGTAAGAAGTGCGCTGATTTAGTCAACCGATCGATAATCACCCATATCGAATCATACCCCCGGCTGGATCGTGGCAATCCTGAGACAAAAATCCATAGCTATGCGTTCCCACTTCCACTCCGGCACAGATAAAGGTCGTAACAATCCTGCGGGCCTCTGGTGCTCAGCCTTAACCTGCTGGCACACTAAACATCGCGATACAAATTCTGCTACGCTCCTCTTCATGCCGCTCCACCAATACTGACGTCGTAAGCCCTGGTACATCTTCGTCGCTCCAGGATGGATAGTATAGGGAGAACGATGAGCTTCCTCTAGGATCCTCTGCCTGATATCACTGTCACTCGGCACACAGATCCGTCCACGAAACAATAGCAAACCATCGTCCCTCTGACTGTACCCCAATGACCCAAATCTCTCCATATCAGCCATAATCTCGCCAAGCTCCACATCCTGTCGCTGTCGATCGCGAATCTGACCCTCCAGATCCGAATGGATACTCATGGCAGCGCAATAAAGTGTAGGATTGTCTGGTGCCACAGAAATAGTAAGATCGCTCATCTGCTCCAGTAAGAACCACTCCTGCACCATCATAGCTGCAACTGATGCTCCACGACGACTCAACGCATCTGCAACTACATTGGCTTTACCTGGATGATAGAGGATCTCGCAATCATAATCTTTAAGCAGCTCTAACCAACGGCGTTGTCTCATATTGAGTTCCTTTTGCGAAAATAAATACTTGAGACTCTTGTGATCTGTATATATCTGGACTCTCTCACCATAAAGATAATGCCTCCAAATCTTCAAGGCAAACACGACAGCCGCCAACTCCAGATCATGTGTGGGATAATTCTCTTCGTGCCTCTTCAACTGTCTGGATGCATAAGCATTCACTCGGCCGTCCTGCATCAAAACACATCCCAACCCTGCATACGAGGCATCACTATATACAGTAAATAACTCACCACACCTGGGTATCGTCAGTACTGGCGCCGAAGTCAAACGCCGCTTTAACTCCTGGAATGATCTCTCGCAAGACTCATCCCAAATAAATCTGGTGCCCTTCCTTGTCAGCTTCGTCAGGGGAGATGCAAGCCGTGCAAAACCCTCTATGAATCGTCGATAATATCCGGCAAGGCCAAGAAAACTCCGAATCTCTGTCACTGTCATCGGTCTCGGCCAATCCATCACGGCTCTAGTCTTCTCTGGGTCTACTGAGATACCCTCTCCTGAGACCACGTGTCCCAAGAATACCACTCGGGTCTGCCAAAACTCACATTTCGAAAACTTGGCATATAACTGCTCCTCTCTGAGCTTCTGCAGAACCACGCTCAGATGCGCCTCGTGTGTCTCAGGGCTCGGTGAGTAAATTAGGATGTCGTCAATGAAAACTATGACAAAAGAATCCAAATATTCCTTGAATACCCTATTCATCAGATCCATAAATACTGCAGGTGCATTGGTCAGCCCAAACGGCATGACCACAAATTCATAATGGCCGTAACGTGTACGAAATGCGGTCTTCGCAACATCCTCATCTCTGACTCGCACCTGATGATAACCTGACCGCAAATCTATCTTGGAAAACATCGATGCACCACGCAACTGATCTAGTAAATCATCCACACGGGGTAGGGGGTACTTGTTCTTGATTGTTACCTGATTAAGCTGTCGGTAATCTATACAAAGTCGCATAGACCCGTCCTTCTTGCGCACAAATAATACTGGGGCCCCCCATGGCGATGTGCTTGGCCGAATAAAACCTTTCTCCAAAAGATCTTGCAATTGCACCTTGAGTTCTTTCAGTTCATTGGCAGCCATACGGTAAGGAGTCTTGGAAATAGGCTGCGTACCTGGCATCAGATCGACCGCAAAATCAATCTCTCGGTGCGGTGGTAGTCCCGGCAACTCATCTGGGAACACATCTGGAAAGTCTCGCACCACAGGATAGGCAGCCAACTCCTTCTTCTCCCCCGCTATCACGGTCACGAACGCAAAGTAGGCTTCACACCCACATCGAATAAGTCTCTCGGCGTGCATAACTGATATCATCGGCGTAGTCACCACTGGTTTCACACCCCGGTATGTAACAACTGGTCTCCCCGGATGCTCAAATGAAATTACCTTCCGACGACAATCAACCCGAGCATAGTGCCGAGAGAGCCAATCCATACCCAACAGTAAGTCAAAATCCTGGATCGCCAAAACAACAAGATCCCCCACAAATACCTGGTCGTAAATCCCTATCTCGCAATCCCTGACCATCTCACTCCCCAACAACACCGTCCCTCCCGGTGTCGAAATAGATAAATCATATGGTAAGGGGTTACACGGGATTGGGATCTTATGCAACAAATGGGGTGCTATAAAAGAGTGGGTGGAACCTGTATCAAATAGGGCACGTGCGTCATGGCCATAGAGAGTAAGTATACCTTGCACTATATCACTGCTCTCAGCTGCCTCGGTCGCTGACACTGCAAATGCCTGTCCCTGCATCTGAACTCTCTCTGTAGGTCCTGGGCGCTGTGCTGCTGGAAGAGGTAATGGTGCTCCTGCACCCTGCGTCCTAGGTGCAGACTGTCTCTGAATTGGTCTAGGCCCCACACCTCCAGTCCGTGGCCCTCCACTCTGTGCTGGCTGGGTGCACCTGTTCGCTCGGTGGCCCCTCTGTCCACAGCGAAAACAAATAATCTCCTGCCCTGTGGCCGGTGTAGCTGGTGGGGCTGGTGGGGCTGGTGTAGTCGGTCTAGGCGCCTGTGGACAGTCTCTCTTCAAATGCCCCGGCTGACCACAGCGATAACATACATCTCGACGTACCTCCCGACACTGCCCCTGGTGTCTCTGCCCGCACTGCCGGCACTGTGGAAATCCCGAACTCTGGCTGCCTGCATCCCACTTCCTCTTCTTACTGCTGCTCCCTGCACCCTTCAAGACTAACTGCTCTGCTCGGGCCTCCAATCGATCCCTCTCCACCGCGTGGGCTCGCTGAACAGCCGTAGGGAAGTCAGGGGCCTCAATACCAGCCATGGCATGACGGATCTCTGGTCGTAACCCCCTCTGAAACTTGCTAACTCGACGCGACTCAGGGGTCACTAACTCAGGAGCATAACGAGATAATGCCACGAACTCAGTCTCATACTGCGTAACTGTCTTACTGCCCTGTTGTAACTCAATGAACTCAAACACCTTCTGCTCTCTGATCCAAGCTGGTACATAGGTCTCATTGAACGCCTCAACGAACTGTGCCCATGACGGACCTCCATCGCCATATCTCTGTCTGGTGGTCTCCCACCACCGCTCGGCGTCACCTCGTAACAAGAAAGTCCCCAGCCGAACTCTGTGGGCCTCTGCACAGTCTATGGATCTCAAATGCTTCTCCACCGCTAGTAACCAATCCTCAGCCACCGTCGCATCAGCGCCTCCACTAAACTCTGGTGGTCGCAAGGCCATAAAATCTCTAAGCACTGTAGCACCTGAACCGTCCCCTGCTCCCGACGTACCTGAATGCGACGCCTGGGCCGTAGCGGTCCTATCATCATGTCTGCGCTCCTGTCGCAACTGAGATGCTGCCAGTACATCTACAGCTCGTAAAATACCCGCTAATGTCTCCTGCATATCTGGTGGCCCTGGCTGTCTCTGCTCTCCCGCACCTGTAGCCTGAACCTCCGGAGTAGGGACAAGGTGTCCTCTACCTCGTGCCGACGGTCTACCACGACCTCGCCCACGTCGTGCGTCCATGATACCTAGACAACCAGATTTAATTAGAACGCATTTCGAAATAACAGACACGTCCTAACACTCTAACTCTACCTAACAGCCTTGGTGTACAGTTACTTGTCCCCCAAATAGACTTAATGACGCTCTGATACCAACATTGTAAGCACCCCCGCCCGGATATCCTAACCACCCGGTCTATCCGAACGAGTGCGCTCACAGAAGGGAAGAGGAATAGACAAAAGACAGAAATGCCCTGGCATGCATAAATAAGAAATTTAACAGCGGAAGCAAAACGGTAAACATACATGCCCACAAGCACCCCGCTGATACAGCGGTCATGAAGTATATAAAAATACATACAGACCCTGTGCCAACAATAGGAGGTACAAATGACAACCTGGCACAGTCAAAAATAAAAGACAGCGACTCTAGCAAAACATCAGAGATGACGGGGGCAGCTAACTATACACCTTACCAACACGGCCGGCTGCTAAATGGAACGATCCTCGCCCTCGGCCTTTGCTTTACCCTTACCTGGAATGATGGAAAGCAAGGTGAGTCGCAAGACTCAGCAAGTTTATAAGAAATGAAAGGCTATAAATAAAAGAAGAGACCATCCCAAACACAGCCCCACAAGTACACACAAGTCATGAGACGCTACAACACAACAGTGCAGTATAGTGAAAGCACATTCCGGTCCTTGGGGCCCACACAAGACACTTGGCACCCAAGTCCCATACCAACCTGCCGCTGCCCTGGAAGGCAACAATATCCTCAACAAACCTGTGCGCACTGTCCCGGGGCGGTACTCCCGTCACCCGTATCCACGTCGGTACTCCCGACAACCGAGCCATAGGCTCCCTCGGAACGGTACTCCCGTCCGAGAACTAAATACTATCAGTAGCCATGCAATGCACATAAAATGCAATGGCGTAGTGAGCATCAACGTGATACCAGGCGCCCATACATCCAAGCATCAGGCCATGCTCCGCCCATATAGTAAGCCACACACGATGCATATGCCCGTGCTGGATGCATCATAATCAAGCTAAAATGCCCGTGACCAAGCATAACCAAATCATGTTAATCCCAACATGAGCCCGTACCCATGTACACATCAAGCCATGCAACGAGAATAAAATATAAGCAAGCATGCTATAATCACATAACGGCTAAGCAAGTTAGCAGTGCCTGGCACCGGTCAACGGTCAGTGGGTAGGAGAGACTCGCCGGCGGCCTAAGGTAGTCCGTACGACAGTCACTCCGTCACCGAACCGCCGATCCTAGCCCCCACTGCACAACCGTTCCAGCCAGAAAATAACCAAAAATCCAATTAATACCCGAACCGCTAAGAACCTAGTCCCGGGTGAGTACGGCATCATTCCCAACAGGCAGGGGGGTGGCACAAACCCCCGTAGGCAACCAACGAATAAAACCCACGAGATCCATTTAATAAATTAAATCTTAAACTAACCGTTTAAAAACTTCATAATTAATTAATGGCCGAAACAAACGAAGGGAGGCCCAATAAATCGCCAACGACAGAAACGACGAGATAGGTAAGAAGAACTTGCCTTATCAGAGATATCCTTAGGCTCGTTGGGTCCAAAAGTAGTAAAAATTATACAAACTGCAATATCCCAATTATTTGCCAAAATTAATAAAATTGGACGCAAAACGAAATTCTGACCGTACAGAATATTAATTACTAACTGCTCTACATACCTGGATAATTAAATCAGGGATTAAACGGAGTTTAATCCAATTTTTGAAGCCCCAAAATCTCAGAAATTTCTCTCGCGCACGCTGCTGCTCTTTTCTGTAATTCCTTACTGTTCGCATGCAAAAAGAACGCCCGAAATCGGGCTTAAATCGGCCAAAAACGAGCGGCTGAGGCGCGGCCACGTGGCAGCGCGCGGGCCAGCCACTGGGAGCCACCGCCATTGACGAAACGACGTCGTTTTGACGCCTATGGCTGAATTAAATCAGCCAAAATTTCCCCTCCTCGCGCGCAGCCCCCGCGATTCGATCCCTCATCCGCTGCCTGGCCGCCTCGCGCGCGAACCGCCCGCGCCCACGCTCGCATCTAACCTATATATGTTTTAAGTTATATTTAATGTGACTTTTGGCCTCTTCCGCGATTCACGCCAGCACCCCTAAACTTCCATTAATTGCACTAACGCCCACTTAATTAATTACATTAACTCCCGAAATTTCTGAAAATCCCATTATTGAATTTCTTTTAATTTTCCTATAATTCCAGAAATTCCTAAAACAAATTAATTAATTATTTTAATTTCTTATTTCCTTAAAATCACATAAGTAAATTTTATTAAATCACAACAAATTATTTTAATATTTCCTTTAATTTAAATTACCCCAAAATTAAATTAAATTGGCATTTACGGGGCGTTACAACGTTCGTCATTTTCTTTTCTCCGAAACGTTCTCACAGGCTATTTGCGAAAGCTCTCCACCCCCCTTGCAGCTTTCCATCTTGGACCCACCCTTGGTACCAAGAATCTGCTACTTCGTTCAAGTATGCTACCACTAAAGTTACTTTCTAATCTTCCATCGTCTAGTAGAGTTGGAAGAATCGCTCGCACTGCCCTAACCACCATCTTGGACTCTTTCCCTCAAATAGTGGGATTTCCAATCTAGGAGTAGGTGCATGGCCATGTGACATCAGTTGGCCGTTCCTTCCCGCGTTATCTCGGAGTAATTGTTGCTCCGCCTCTTCCGTGGCTACTTTCGTACCCAAACAATCGCCGTGTTGCTGCAATATTGGTGTTGATGTTTTTCTCGATGGAAATTCCAGTGATAACCGGAATTGGGGTAGAGAGGCCAGCATATTTAACATGCTATTGATCCTCTGCCCTTGTTGTTCCACTGTTTCTTGACACTTTTGAACCGATTCTTAGCATCTTTCTACCATTTCTTGTTGTTTTTCCGTGGTCGATTGCATGAGCTCTTTCCATTCCACCAATTCTTCCCTTGTTTGACGCAGCACATCCTGGGTGTTATTTACGCCAAATTCCATTGTTTCCAATTTGACCTCCCAATTGTCTCTGTCGCGTTCCTTCCACCATCGCTTTGCGATCTTCACCTGCGTTGGGCTGCACTTGTTTCTTCTACTACTGTCGCTACTATCCCACCGCCAGACCGACGGCTCTGATACCCCTTTGTCAAGCCCTGAGACTAGGGCTTGCAAAATCAGTAGAATTTAGAGGTAAGAATGAGAGAAGAAGAGAATAACAGATAGGAGACAAAAGATAGAATCAAGAAAGAGAGGGAATTTGTTATTAACTTCCAAGATACCCTCTAATTTTGTAGGTCCATGCTTTATAAGACCTCTAGCTAGCTCAACCACTCCAACTACCCAACAGATTAATCGCTTGCTGGTAATTCCTTTAATTCCCCATTAACCCTACATTTTACAATATTACATATTCCTCCCTAGGGTCGTGACATAGTAGCTCTTTGTTCTCACAGAATGATCTCATCTAAGCCTCTGCTCCGTAGCAACAGCTCTCTTGTAAACCAAGTGTTGTCTGTGATCATCCAAAACAGGCCATTTGATGCAGAGCTAGCTCCTGCAGCTTCCAATACTCAAAATACCAACCAGCCATGGAGCATTGAAGCTGTTTCTGAGGTTTTGAGATCTATACCCAGATTACTTTTCCATTCAACCAGATCCATTGGTCTTCAAAAAAGCTTCAGACACCGTGCTCCTCTCAAGCAAAGAAACCTTCGAGAAGAATCTAATAAAGCTCAAAATGGTGTTCTTGTTCTTGGTCCAGTTGCACATAGAGATCCTCAGAAGGTTAACTTAGGATTGAAAAAAGCATTGGTGTTCTACTATTGGGTTGAGACCTATTTTGGGTTTACCCATAATGCAATAACTTGCCGAGAGATGGCTTGTGCATTGGCTAGAGCCAGTAGACTGAAAGCCCTTTGGGAATTTCTCGAAGATATGGCAAGGAGAGAAAATGGTGAGCTTGTGACAACTAAGACAATGACATATTTGATCAAAGTTCTTGGAGAAGAGGGATTAGTTAATGAAGCATTAGCTGCATTCTATAGGATGAAGCAGTTTCACTGCAAACCAGATGTTTATGCATATAACACAATCATTTATGCTCTTTGCAGGGTTGGAAACTTTAAGAAGGCAAAGTTTTTGTTGGAGCAAATGGAATTACCTTCAAGATGCCCGCCTGATACATTAACGTACACAATCATGATTAGTTCTTACTGCAAGTACAGCATGCAAACTGGGTGCAAAAAGGCCATTAGGAGGAGGTTGTGGGAAGCAAACCACTTGTTTCGTGATATGCTCTTCAAGGGTTTTATTCCTGATGTTGTAACTTACAACTGTTTGATTGATGGTTGTTGTAAGACAAATAGAATTGAGAGAGCCTTAGAATTGTTTGATAACATGAACAAAAATGGATGTCTCCCAAACCGGGTCACCTATAATTCTTTCATTAGGTACTACAATGCTGTTAATGAGATTGATAAGGCTATTGGCATGTTGCGAAGGATGCAAAAGATGGACCATGGGGTTCCCACTTCAAGTTCATATACTCCAGTTATTCATGCTCTGTGTGAAGCTGGAAGGATGTTGGAGGCTAGGGATTTTCTGGTCGGGTTAGTTGACGGAGACTCAGTTCCTGGAGACTATACATATACCTTAGTTTGTAAGGTGCTGAACACAGCAGGAAAGAATGATCTGTTGGATGATGAATTACATAAGAGAATTAAGGATGGCATTGACAAAAGATATAGACAAGTAATGAAGGTGAAACCATTGATGTCATGCAAAAATGCAATTTAACTTGGAGGAAGTTAAGTAATGGAATATTCCTGTCTTCATGCTCTCCAAATGTCAAATGACAAACGCCTATAGTGTGAGTCTTTCCCTGCTTGTTAAAATCTCTTTCAATTTGTTTCTGCATGTGATCTCATCTTTCAGCTAAAGGGTGATTATGATCTTTTACTGAAGTAGCCCTGTCTATTTTTATCAAACCTAACTTCCTATCTGGGGTGGGAAAGTGCTTAACAGTACTGGTTGCATCTGTGTTCCATAAAGCATCTGGACCTTGTTTATGTTGCAATAACCCATATCAGTTGGATAATTTTGCACTTGGACATGATGACATAATTGTAAGACTGAAGGGGAGCTGAATTCAAGCCAATTTTTTCAAGCAACTGTTGTATGAGGCTATGAGCTGAAAAACATTGTGGACTATCTAGAAGTATACATCATTGGCAGAATGTTTATTTAAACTAAAGGGCTTGGCAGGAATATGAAATGTTGCAGTACTCTTGCATGGAGGCATAAATTATGACAGCATGTCCTATTTATGTTTTGTCTTTTATCACTTTCCGGAAGGTTTTCTTGACATAACTCTGTTCTTGAAGACAATTTGAGCACGTCTAATGTTTGTTGCTCATAAAATCATAAGTTTTTCTTTTTCATTAAATAGTATATTTGTCTAAGATGATTTACGCCCTATTATCCTGAGTCTTGGTTAACCTTTTACTGCAGCTGTTATGAAGAGATATGAATCGTGTCACAAGAGTTTTCTTCTAAAAATGGTAACACCACGTGACATCTGGACCTAAAGTAGATAGTTGCCTGGATCAGGACCGTGATTGAATGTCCATTGTGGAGAGTGGAGGAGCCAGAATTTTGATTCGGGGCAGTGAATTTAAATATAAAAAATATAATTTTAAAAGTAAGACAATAATAATAATATTAAAATTCAAAAAAAAATTATAATGTCCTTTATGATTTTTCATATTTTGATAACGTCACATAATAACTTAATTATTAATTTTATTAAGAATATCTTTATCAACATACACAACTAAGCTATTATTTATCCATTGATCTTCAATTCTATTGCGCATTCAATTCTTCACAATACTCATTACAAAAAATATTCTTTCAACTATAGTAATATCAACTGAAAGAGTTAATGTCAAAATCATAAGTTTGTAAATTAATGCGTATATTATATTTTATTTTTTTTGTCACAATTAATTTTTTATGCAAGTTTACTCATTTCTCATAATTCTTCAAAATCTTTTTTAAAAAGTAATTTATGAAAAATTATTTAAGTGTTTAGTTTATTAATATAAAATATTAATTTTTAAAAATATTTAAAAACTAAAAAAAAATCTGGCCCAGTGGTAGATTCTCATGTAAGTGCTTTAAAGGGCCATTTGATGTGTACAATTGGTCTGAGGTGTATGCATAAAGGTTCAGTTTCATATCATCCCTTAGGAACTGTACTTTGACCGACAGTCAATTTAGATTCTAGAAAATTGTACTCTCTTGGCTATCTAATAATGGGTTTGGACTAAAGTCATAATACAAGTTTTCAAAAGCATAATCGAATAAACTTGAAAAGTTCAAGTAGAGATACCTTTAGTTTTCATTATGTACTTCAGTAGTTGTTACAAGGAGATCACTATGGAAAAATGATAGATTCAGCACCCACTACAGAGTTTGAACTTTTTTTTGGTGGTAAAAAAAAACGTCGAAAAAAGTCCACTATAGAGTTTGAACTTTTTTTTCGTGGCAAAAAAATACGTCGAAAAAAGTTAAAAAATCGTCAGTAAAAATTTTACCGACGATAATTATAACCGCCAGAAATATTTTCGTCGGAAAAAATTTTCGACGGTTAAAAATTGCCGAAAAAGACTATTTACCAGCGGTTTTTAAACCGCTGATAAAAATAATCATTACCGACGATTTAGAAAAATCGCTAGAAAATTTCAGCGATTTAAAAACTACCAGTAAACCGTCGAGAAAGTTAGAACTTTACTGACGGTTTTTGAAAATCGCGGGCAAATGTCAACTGTCGAAAAACAAAAAAAATCACCAACAATTTTTTAAAAAAAAAATTAAAAACTATACAAACAATCAATAAATAACCTATATATATCCACAACAACAAAAAACCACCAACAATTAAAGGATTCACCCGCACACAATAAGTATAGCAATTGTAAATAATAAATCTATTTAAGTACAACATCATTTAAAAAAATCGATCTTGTCTCGTCTCATTACACAATACCATACAAAAACACATACAAATCAATTCTAAACTAAAACATGTCCAAGTGACCTCAGATAACCCTTAATTACGCCATCATGCCATTTTTCAACCAAAATTGCATATCATATTTTGTCGATCTGCATTGGAAAACAATAGATTTATTTAAGTACAACACACTTGATCATTCATATTTAAGTACAACACATTTCAAATTTGTATGTACGTTAACTATGAAATTGCATATCATTATAAATGCATATAAGACAAAAACACTTACATCAAAAACCCTCCACGGTATCGTAATTTTACTGTTATTAGCATCCCTCAAGACACACATCCTAGAAAATTGTTGAGGGAATGGATATAAAGGCTTCAGCACTTTCTAAATACTAATTTCAACAAACTCATTACCTAGCTCTACTCCCCCTATAGATTTGGTCAGATGAATGGACATAATGATTGCCTCAACAACAATGTGGCGAGGTATTCGTCCATTCATCAAGTGAACAAATTCACCAATCTATGTTTAAAGAAGCATAAATGATTTTGAAGTATATTTTACATTTCAGTATATTAACTATTTGGTAGCTAATTACCTCTAAATTATGACCACATTCTAGTGTCGATAATCCAGCGCATTCAGCTTCGGATGATGGTGTGCTTGCATATGCAGCAGAAGCACTAGCATGTGAGGATGGCTATCTTTCAAAATAGTTTAGTTAATATATATAATAAACAAGCAATACTTTTAATGTGAAAGGTGTAGGAGGTAAATACTTCATTCCACCTAAATGATCTTCAGGATGCAACTTTTTTCTTACCCCTAGTTTTTTCAAATCAAGACATGCTTTCAAGTTGTCATTTGTTTTACCTGAAACATTTAATAACGTTCAAATTATGTTGTCACAAACATTTTTCTCAATGTGCATGACGTCAAGATTATGTCAGATCAAATTGTCTTGCCAATATGGAAGCTCAAAGAATATACTATGTTTTCTCCAACCGCCCATTCCTCTCCCAACACTAGCATCAGAATTCTCACGATTTTCATACATCTTCTTAACAAATTCAACATCTTTGAATACATCGTAGCCAGATAACTAAGGAGGAGCAACACGATTCTCAATGGTTCCATCAAAATTCTTCTTATCTAACCGAAAAGGATGGCTCATGTCCTCCAAGAATCTACGATCACTTATATAACAAAACTTACCACCATATTTTAACCATTTAGACTCCGTCTCTTTCATGCAACAAGAACAAGCAACTCTTCCTCGAGTACTCCTTCTAGATAAATTAGCATACGCAGAAAAATCATTAATCGTCCACAATAATATTGCATACCTGTGAAACGTTTCTTTTCTTGAAGCATCGTAAGTTTCTATCCCCTCGCTCCATAATTATTGTAACTCTTGAATCAACGGTTGCAGAAACACATCAATATTGTCTCCTGGTGCACGAGGTTCATCAATCAATAAAGACAAGATGAAATAAGGTTGTTTCATACACAACCAAGACGGTAGATTATATGGTATTAACACAACTGGCCAAATGTTATAGCTAATTAATGATCATTGTTCGAAACGGATTAAACCCATCTGAAGCCAAACCAAGTCTAACATTGCGACTATCTTCAGCGAATTTTGGATGTTGTTCATCAAAATATTGCCAAGCCAATAAATCAGCAGGGTGACTCATTATACCATCATTTGTTCTACCTTCTTCATGCCACCTCATTAACGATGTTGTTTTGTTAGACATAAACAATCTTTGCAGTCTCGAAATCAAAGGAAAGTGTTGTACTTGTTTAGAAATGACTTTTTTCACCTTCGTTATATAGTCATCCACGTGCACCTCGTATTCTTTGTACCTTGACTCCCCACAAAAAGTACATATGTCCAACTTTGATGCATCTTTCCAAAAGAGCATATAATTGTTAGGACATGCATCATACTTATAGTACTTAAAACCTAAATCCTCACTCAATTTCTTAGCCTCCCGATACGATCGTGGCAATGACACTTCTTCTGGGAATGTCTCATTCAACAACTCAAGTAACATATCCAATATTTTATTCGACAACCCACCCAATACCTTCAAGTGTTGTAAACGAACAATAAACGATAATGTTGTGAAGTTCTTACAACCAGGCCATAACTCTATTTCTGCCTACTCCAACAATTCATAGAATCTCATAGCTTCTTCATTGCTTCCAACATTATGTCTGGAAACTCCATGTGCATCATGTATTATTCCCACCATATCATCTCCAATATTACATTCTTGATCTTGAAATTCTTCTCGACTATGACAAGGCACATATAGCTCTCCATGAATCGTCCATATTATGTAATTAGTGTCAAACCCATTCAGAATGAGGTGTTCCTCCACAACATCTCGTTTATGAAAATATTTGTTAACACATTTAATACACGGACAATATATACTTGCCCTAGGAGCTTTATGTCTATAGACAAACTGAAGAAACTCCTGGATTCCTTGTTCTTATCGAGGATCTAGCCTGTTTGATATGTTAATCCAACTCTTATCCAGCTCTATTAGAATAATTTATATATCAAACCTGATAAAAATAAAGATTTAAAAGGTGTTCTAAGAATGGAATTAGAATATATTAAAGTCTTAACACATTAATTGAGAAAGTCAGGATGTATATATATAATGTGTTGTGGGGGGGGGGGGGGGGGGGGGGGGGTGGAAGTCAAAAAGTGTTGAAATAAACGAGAATAAGTTAAAAATGTACATTGAGAAGCAGAAGCATTCTAACCAGACACCACCTTGGGCTGGAATAAACCAAAAAAATAATAATTTTTTTAGCTTTTTAAACTGTAAAGTTAACACAATTTAAACTGTAAAGCTCTTTGTTAGAATACATAATCTTAGTCATATTTGAAACTAAAGTTACCATTCCATTTAAACATATTTGTGTGGCCCAAACGATGCACTTTGACATGGCACTAATAGTTTTGACCTATCAAATTTTCAAAGCTTCACAGTGAATAAAAAAAATAAGAGTTACTACAACTTTGAATTAGAGGTAGATGGATGTAGGGCTGCCCCAACTTTTAATCAAATTTTAGCTTAGCAAGACCCTGATAATATACTTGATGTTGTTAATGGAATTAAGTTCCTATTCAATGATGTCAAAATAACACCTATTATGATGGTTAATATAAATCTAAATTTAAAAATATTGCCCGATTTGATCTTAAAAACAAAGTAATTAATTAAAAATATTACGATGGTTAATATAAATCTTAATGTTTTTGTGATTATTTTTAAAAGACAATAATTAATTTGATCCTGAAAACAAAGTAAAGCTATCATTGTAACACCATCATCTAGCTGACAACTAGTTTATTTGCTAACATTGCTCGATTTTTAAAAAATGTAATAATTTATTTAATAATTTTAAAATAGTGACACATCACCTTTTATATTATATTAAATTATAATTCTATTAGTAATATATGTAAATTTATAATTTTATTTTGATAAACAGTAAATTAGTATAATTTTAGAAGGATACATAGAACCTGGTAAGTAGCGTAATTTACTGGTTTTGACATATGAGGAAGGGGCACATGGTTTCTTAATTCCAAATTCCAATGGAAGTTTGTGGAGGACACTCAGCACCCCATCACATCCAAACCATGACTCTCATGAGCCTCTAAGTGTCACATATCCATTGCTTTCACCATAACTTTGCTAACAAACTTAATTGTTTAAAACAGTGACCATTACATAACTTGCTCAATCATAAATTATATAGAACAGGGACAACAAAGACCAAGTCTTTTAGGCACCCTTTGACTTATTTTCTAAAATTAACATCATTGTTTATACTCGAAGTATTGATTTTATGTAATTTAAAATGTGTTTAATATTTTTAACAGATTGATAACATGTTGTTACATGATATTAAGATGCGTATTATATTTGTTTTTAGAATATGATTATGTCTCATTATAATTGTTGTTAATATAATGCATGTTATTATTAGTTATGGGCTGTTGAGTTTTATTATGGGCTGAACCCATATCTT
Organism: Diospyros lotus; assembly: GCF_014633365.1. Classification (NCBI taxonomy): domain Eukaryota; kingdom Viridiplantae; phylum Streptophyta; class Magnoliopsida; order Ericales; family Ebenaceae; genus Diospyros; species Diospyros lotus. Next base: position 6,748,999 of record NC_068345.1, read on the forward strand.
TTTCACGGTGTTTGTCCATTGCTGGCCAGAGCCCATTTTCTGGTCCATTTGGCACTAATATATAAGGGCTTCCAGATGCCCTAATGTCCAGAACTTTCTGATATTATCTTGTGCTCTCTCTCTCTGAAACCCTAAGTCAGCGATTCTTGAAACGAGACACATTTCGTGAATCCTTCGTTCTGATCTCTGTTTCAATCGGTTGTTTGGTTGCTGCCATGGTAAAATCTAACAGTAAGAACGGTTTATTGCTTAATCTCTATGTGTTTTAAACGCTTGAGGCATGAGAGATTGATAGACTGATAGATCAGATTCATATTCTTGATCGTGAGATCGGTATAGAACAGATCTATCTTGATCTTGTTGTTTTGTTTCTGATTTTTCAATTGTATTGCAATATTGTTTTTTTTTCGATTTATGATCTTGTAATCGTTTGTAAACTTGAGATCTAGTGGATTGACTAGAGGCGGAGCCTCTGCCATGAGTAGGATCTATTGATCCGAACACGTATATTGCTGTGTCTTGTATGTATAGTTTTTGGTTTAAAGCTTTTGGTTTTATTGTTTATCGCGCTTGATCTGTGTTTGGACGAGGAATCAGGTTGTTCAAAACCTACACAAACCCGAACCCAAACTAGATGGGGGAGAAGAGACCATGCGTAATCAAGTCAAGAAGATAGCCATAAACAAATTCATAATACAGTGGAGCATTCAATTAAATCGGGCAATTATAAGGTAATTTGATGATATAATCGAATTTGTATGCATAAAATAGAATTAAATTGAATTGAAATTTTAAAAATTTGATTCAATTGAAATGATTGTAATTGATCAAAGTAATATTAAAACAGTTTATTAAGAATTTAAGATCTAAAATGCCGTTAGAAACTTCATTCAGAGATATAAGAGAGCAAAATTCATTATATGTATGTAGGCAGCGAGAGTCACACAGACTAAGAGAGCAAAATTCATTCAGAGACTTACTTGATGATTCTAAGAGGGCAAAGGTGAGAGCAAGAGCGGCTGAGCGAGCGAGGGCGAGAGTGACACAGATTAAGAGAAGCAATCTGCAGGCAACGACATCGAGCACGACGGAGCGAGCAGCAAGGGTGAGAGCGACTAAGAGTGAGCGAGCGAGGGTGAGGCAAGCAATGGCGAGGGAGGCAGCGGCGAGAGAGAGCGAGGCTAGAGGGGAAGTGGCGAGACCAAGCGAGAGCGACTGAGAGCGAGCAAGAGCAACTGAGAACGAGGCAAGGGAGGCAACGACGAGAGCAATTGAGAGTGAGCGAGCGAGGGCAAGGCAAGCAATGGCGAGGGAGGTAGCAACGAGAGCTAGCGAGAGAGGGTTAGGGTTTGCAGAGGGGATTTTGGGGAAGATTAATTTGGGCGGGGGCAGAGGCGGGGGCGCACGGGGGTATATAAATCATATTTCCGACGATTTTAAGGGTCAAAATTCCAGTCAATTTATAAAATCGCCGGTAAAGGTTCAATATCACCGACAGTTTATAAAAATCACCTGGGATGGATCAACATCACCGGCGGCTTACATAACTGTCGGGGATTGTGGTGTTTTCCCATCAATTGTTTAAACCGTCGAGAAAAGTTCGCCGATAATACCCCCTTCTTGTAGTGACCCGAGGCCAAAGAAATCGAAGGTTTATGATTCTAATTCAATTGTTGGTAGAAGAAAAGCACGCCCACAAGATGATGGATTCAGCACTTGATGTGCGAGAGGACTTCTGCTAGGTGGGCTTTTTAAGTTGTCTTTTCATTTTTCTTCTTAATAGTAAATAGATTGCTTGGTCAGACTAGGTTTTGTGGTTTTTACTCTTAGGGTATTTTTATTAAATTTTCTATGTAAAATCATGTATGTTCTTTGATTGTTTTATATTTCTAACATGCGATTGAATGCAGATACTTGAATTAAAAATTGTGCAATTACTTAAATCAATCGATTCAAGGTGATCTCCAAGTTCTTTAGAAGAGATTTTTTTTTCCCTTCCAATTGGGACTAGAGTAGATTTAAAGATGAATGGCTGGCTGGCTGGCTAGCTAGCTAGAGTATTTGTAGCCGATCCCACTTATGGAGATTAAGATTTGGCATTGTTATTGTTATTGTTAGTGTTGCTACTTGATTAGCTTTACTCACAATTAGATTAAGAACGTTTGCTAACAATTAATTGTTAGCAAACGTTCAAGTATAAGAAAACGAATCCTAGTTTAAGGAGTGGTTGGTTCCATGGACATGTGTTAGGTGCAGTTGAGTTTGTCAGCATTCATAGTTTTGGCATTTGGGTATACTAATAGGACAACCGTCCCATCTACCTATATCGCTGCATTCACAAAGAAAAATATTGCATTAAATTTGATGATGTACAGAAATGTTATCTTTTATATAAAAGTATCACTTACGTCATGTCACATGCAGTTACATTTTTACTATTATGATCCACCTAAACTATTTTTGTTTTCTTAAGTACACATATGAAGTAAGCTACATAATTTTTTGGTAAGATATATTATCCACCTTTTGAGGTTTGTCACAATTGTAAGGATCTATCTCTAATTTAAGAAATTATAGAGATTTTTCTTGAAGTTTAAAACGCATACAAGTCGATACTCTCATTATTCAACAATGACGATAATTAAATATATTAAAATTAAAAATATTTTTGTATCTAAATTAATCTCTCTCTCTCAATAATGGTGATAGTAATAATGTGTGTGTTTTTTTTTTCTTCCTTTTCTTCTTCGCTCTTTCACTTTCTCTCTTTTAATTAAATCTACGTTCGTAATGTACTTTAAATTTCAATATTCATCACAAACCTGAGGAAAATCTTTGGGTTGGCAATAAACCCTATTTCTAGGGTTCGTTATTGCTAATCCCCCAACCATCGATAGTGGTTGGCTGTCATAATTCATGTCCTCTATTTTTTTATTTTTGTAATTAAAGAGAGGAGAAAAATTATAAGGGTAAAATAAGTCATTTACTTTGTTTTTAATAGCATAGGAGATCTTTATAATTTTTTTCAGATGAAGGAAGGTCTTTATAATTATATCAAACTCATAGGTGATTTGTGCATTTACCCCAATTTTTTTTATGACAATCGTATTCAATGATTATTTTTGCTATAATTTTAACCCAAATTAGATGCCAAAAGGCTCAATTTTTGGTGAAGGGGAGCTGCAAAGATTAAGGATATGGTTAATGTAGATTGGAGGTTGGGTTATTGTTAAATAAATAGATACCCTTTCTGATTAGAAAAGAAGAGGATAAAATTGATAACTAATGGGTGCTTGTATGTATAAGTAAGAAATTAATTAATTCAAGGGAAAGACATGTTAATGGCTTATAATATCCAGTTGATTTTGGAGACTCAGTGAATAGAAAAAATGAACCCTAATATGTACTAATTTTGTTGAATAAAAGAAAATTTCGCAGTTGACCAACTCACAAAACTCCAAAAACAATAAAGAAAATTAAATATTTTAAAATTAAAAATACCCTCGTATTTCAAATCAATCTCTTTGTGCCAATAATGGTGATAGTACGTAATAACGTGCGTGTGCGTGTTCACTTTCTTCTTTTTTTTCGCTTTTTCGCTTTCTCTTTTCCAATCATATCTAAATCCACAATTAACCTTAGATTTTGGGATTCATCATAAACTTGAGGAGATTTTCCTATTTCTAGGGTAGGGTTCGCTATCTCTAATTCCAACCGTCGATAGCGGTCAGCTACCGTGATTGAGGACTTTTATTTTTTTTTATTTTTGTAATTAGGGAAAGGAGAAAAATTATAAGGGTAAAATAGATAATTCACTTTATTTTTAGTAGCATAGGAGATCTTTATAATACAAGGAAAAAACATATTAACGGCTAATTATAATATCCAGTTGATTCTAGGATCGAACTCAGTTAATAGAAAAAATGAACCCCAATATGTACTGATTTTGTTGAATGAAAGAATGTTTCGTAGTTGACCAACCCACAAAACTCCGAAAATAATGAAGACAATACAAAAACCCAAGAATTTAGTTTAAGGTGGCTATTGTGTCATTTCAAGAACAACCATCATTATCATCAACTACTGCACCACATTTAGAATAATAATCAAGCCTTTTAGTTATAAATAACTTACATTTGATCCATAAGAGTCTATATATGTTTGATTATATATATAGCCAAGATGCTTACATTTGATGCATATAAAATTCTATGTTTGATTATATATAGCCAAAGATGCTTTACATTTGATGCATATAAATTTTATATTTGATTATAGTCAACTTCTTGACATTTAATATTAGGATATCCAATGAAACATAAGAGGCCACACGTATGATCAATTATCACTAATATGACTTATCATCGTCCAAAGATCGTGACACACTATATCCACTTGTTCTTGCATTAATTAAAAAAAGAGACATTTTTGCATAAAAGATTCTCTTGTTTTTCAAATAAGAGGGATGATGTTTTTTTAGTACACAATTTTCTCTTTATTTATAAAGATAATTAAATCAAAAATGTTATAAGAATAAGGAAGCAAAATCTCTGTGTGAAACTGCGCAATAAAGACAGAGATGGCCATTCATATTCATCGACCAATACGCTTTATATGTATAATTTCAACTCCTCTCTTCTTAAATAATAATTATTTTTTGAAACAATTTTATCATTACACCAAGATTTATTTTATTTAAAAAGATACGGTTCTTTATAACACAGAGAGAACCCATATTCGTCTAAGTTCCATCAAACCCAAAAGAGAAAGAGAAAGAAAAAGAAATCAGGATTTCAACATAACCCACATGATTTAGGAAGACTGAGATGAACAATTCATTTGGGTTATGATGAACCGAAGTTGTGGTTAGGAAAACTTGTGACATAAAATTAAATTTTAAAGATATTTATTATATTTTTCAAACATTAAAAATAATTTTTATAATTATCCTAAGCCTCTAACATGCCACCCTAATTTTCCCAATATAGATCAGTAGAAAAAAAAAATGGATCGGCCAAATGCATGCCTTTGTAATGTTAGATAGGATAGCAGAATCAATCGACAACTATGTTTATTTTTATATATTATTGAACACTTATATTCTTAAATAAATCAACATGAGGTTTGGTGTCATGAAGCATGGTTAATAAAGCGTTTTTTTTTAAATATTGTTTTCGTATCTTATTTAAAAAATAAAAATTAATGTTAAATAATAATTGACTTCTAGAACAATTGTATCACTAAAGTAACATTTATTTTACTTAATTTTTAAAAAATTAAAAAAAATAAATTTAAACAATTATTGTCAAATACTACCATTAAATTTTTACATAGAATTGATCCTTTTTTTTTTTTTTTTGGTACCTGACGCCAACTCCTCTAGTAAAGAATTAAGCAAAGCATGCATGAGGCTGCATGGATCATGCATGCACCTTAAATTTACTTTGTCCAGAGTACTTAATTCTTCCCACTGCTCTGCGACTGGATTGGAGAAGCTGGCTGGCTAGCTAGCATGCATGTGCATTGGTCAATGAATTGTATACTATTTTGTCTTTATCTTTTTTCTTTCAATTAATTATTGACGACAGAGAACATGAGCTGGTTGAAATAATATTATGATTTTAATTAGGAGTCAACTGAAAGGATTCATTTTTTGTTTGAGAAGTAGTGTCTGCAACTGCAATCAATCAATTGTTTTGATTAGCAACAATACTATATTTTAAATGTTATTTCATTTTCGTAACACAATTAGTATCTCTCTCTTCAACTGCAAAATAATTGTTTAATTTGCTATCTGATCCAACATAAGACGTACGTGGCGTTGACACAGTCATTTATGTAGTATTTTTGTCATATTATTGATTACAGCTGCAACTTGTGGTAATGTTATTTTCAACGAACGAGGGCAGGTCAAAATAACAATGTGGAATAACTTAATTACATATATCTCACTAATTAATTTAATACTTAATTGTCAGTCACATCTTAAAAGAAATTATTATTAGGTCAAATTCATTCAAGACCTCATAAATTCATGCAACACTATATCTCCAGTTAATAACATGAGATGTGCTACCCAGAGAAGTGAAAGATATTTTTTAATTTTGAAATTTCTTTCAAGATTAAAACTAAATTTTGTTACCAATAGAAATATACCCACTTTTCCAAAATTATACTTATAAGTATATATGTTGAAATTATTTTTATTTTATATAAAAATTTATTGTGTATAGTGAACCCATGAAATTAAAAAGGGGAAAAAGCACTCACTTTTTCTGGGGTTAATTTAGATTAAGAAAAAAGTATTCTTCACATGCTAGAGCTCACTCATTGCGTACAGTATCGATTCGTAGTCAAGTCTATGTTCCAAAAATATCATCTCGATCTTCTCTTTCTCAGTCACTTTCTCTTGTCCCGCTCCTCTATTTAATTTCAAAGATTTCGTTTATGTTTCCCCAAATTGCCCTCGTTTCTAACAACCCCTCCTTTATTTCCACAAATCCATAAATACAAACCCTTTCACTAGTTTTCCTCCTTTCACCGATCATTCTCAGCAAAATGCCACCAGGTGGATGCAATTCTCTAGCAACCCCCCTCAGCCCTTGTGCTCTTCCTCACTTGCCCTCTACACTTAGACAGATGAGAGACATATGTGACATAAAAGAGAGAAAGACAAGTCATCGATAGAACATGATTGAACAACAAACATATAGAGAGAGATTTAAACAAATATCGGTAAAATGGTGTCATGGGAGCTTATGGTCATTTTTAAAATGTAAGGGTATATTGTATTTTCTTAATTTAAAAAAAGAATCATTGGCCAAAAATAAAAATTAAGAAAAAAAATACTTTTGGTTTTTTGGGTTAGATAACTGAATCCTTGTCGGGTTTAGTCATCACTAGGTTATTGAATCTAACAATGGGGTAGTTGAACAGAAGGAGGGAGAAAGCTAGAGAGAAAAGAGTAAGGAGAAAGTGAAAAAACATCACTAGGTTATTGAATCTAGTAATGGGGTTGAACCAAAGGAGGGAGAAAGCTAGAGAGAAAAAGAGTAAGAAGAAATTGCTAAAGAAATGGGAGAGAAAAAGAGAGCCAAACAAAGGGATGGAGGGAGGGAAGAGACATGGGTGTATTTATCATAAAGGTTATTTAGGCATTGTAAAAAATTTATCTATGATTATCTAAAAGCAAAGGAGAAAGTAAATGGCGTTTTATAAAATTAGAGAAGTTAATGTCATTTTTTTAGTGTTATTTAGCTGAATATTTTACCTTTTTAACACTTAAAATCTTGAATCTTTAAAAAGTCACTGACAAGATTAAAGTGTTTGATATGAAATATGTATATAATAATAGCTAGATGTAAGAGCGACTCTTTTGTTTCACCAAAGAGTCACTAGTCTCAATACTAACAAGTCTTTAAGAAATACAAAATTTTAAGTGTAACAAGATGGTATTTCAATAAATAAGTTAAAAAAAATTGTGAAAAGTGAATTTTTTTATTAAAAAATGTGATAAAATTATAAATAAAAAAAACTCATTTTTTCAAGATTCAAGAAATATAAATATACACATGTTAACTATAATTTACCCTATTTTATTAATTCTATGTATCCCAAGAGATTTGTCTTCTTGTATTTAATTTATACTCTTATTAATTCTTTTATCCTTTTATATTTGTTTTGAAAGTAACCCTTAAAAAAGTAAATCCCTATGTCATAGAAACTTGGCTTTACATGGAATTCGGACGCTATTATTGCTGTTTTATATGACAGTTCTTCCACTAATTAATGATAATATTTTTTAGAACTTATATTTTATTCATCGACTAATTAAGTCCTTACTACTTGGATTGGTTCCTCTTTCCCCAATCGGAGGTCGCTTGATGCTGATGATCTTTCCATTATTTGATTATTCTAAACTTGTCTTCACCCTAGCTATATATCCCAATTAATTTTGATCGGTTAACTTGTGGCTATTCTTTCTACATAATCAAAATCCCTACTCAGCTCTCAACTACCACTTTCAGAAAAGAAAAAGAAAAAAAAAAAAAGAAGCTTTCAGTTACCAAAAAAAAGTCAATTTTGTTATGGTCGGCTTTAATAAAGAAGAAAAGACTTTCCATTAAAGTATTCTTTCTATTTGTATGTTAATTAATCCTAACACGCCCACTTAAACAATTATTAGATGCCATGTTAATTTGAATTTAAACTCGTCGACGTTCAAATTTAGTTGATCGTGATTCGTAGGCCCAAGAAAAAATGAGCCGAAATGCAAGAATGAAGGATTATAAGTAGAAACAAAAGCTAAGAAAATTTTACGTGATTCGGTCGAAACGATACCTATTCCACGACTATTCTCTGGGTATTCCAGTAGAGTAACAATATGTAATTAATTTTTGTCTTCCCCTTTCAATGGTGTTTCGACCTCTATTTATTATGAGGGGTGTTTACAATTACATAAAATATAAAAGTATAGAATTGATATTATAGGGAACAATATGTCATTTTCATCTCTATAAAATTGGGAGTGGACTCCGTATTATCAGGGATCCTGTTTGCATCAGATAAAGTAGGTGGGTCCCTGCCTTCGTTTATTCAGCAGCAATATTGTTATGCGAGCTGAATAGTTTGATCGGCAAGCTGAACGGTTAGGCCAGCGAGGTAGAAATGTTGTGGGCAACTCGTTAGGTATATCACTGAGAGCTCATTGGAAGCTTTGCTTGGGAGCTCATTTGGTTCCGCGATCTGAACTCGAATTTCAACGATGTATGAGCTTGCCCGATGAGCTCGGCTGGGTCTACTGGGCTTTAGGCGATTGGATCGGCCTATTAGACTAAGTCTAACCCATAAAAAGTGGTGCGAAAATATTTATAACAAAACCTAAAGTTACTTTTCAACAGATTATAAACCAACTTGTCATGTAACTTAGGTAGTGAGAAAAATGAAATTCCCAATCCCACGTTCAGCAAAAAATAAAAAATAAAAATATTGAAACTCCCAAAACTCAAAGTCTGATCAATTGACTATATATATAAGTAGTCGACAGGGAGTGGACAAAAGGAAAATGACAAGTTTTACTAAAGGAAATGTTGCAGGCAGCCATGGCAGAGTAATTACTAGTACTAGCTAGATTGAAATAATGAGGAGGATTGGATTCATGGAAATACTATTTATTTATTTATAAAATTATAATTATTTTTTAAGAAATTAATAATATTTATTAGTAAAAGTATTAATTATTTGTTAAAAGTTATAAATATTTTTTGTTATAATTTTTAAAAATAATTGATAATTTTTCATGAAAATTAAGTGTTATTTTTAGATGCATGGTGGTATATGTGATTATAATTAGTAGGGTTTGGCCTATGTTTTGTCACAATTGCGAAGGTAGAAAGCGCCAAGTGTCCGTCAGAGGCGGGACCCTTTTTGACTCGCTTTCAGGGGCAAAACAACAAGCCTGCGTTCAGAGCTCAAATGGCGCGCTCTATATATAAAACACCGCACTGCTCCCACTAAACGGCAGATTGAGAAAGGGAAAGAGAGAGAGCGATAGAGAGAGAGAGAGAGATGGCAAGCCTGCAGCAGCCGCAGCAAGTTGGCGGAGGAAGCAACCGCATCGTTGCCGTCAATGTTGAGATGGAACCTCCGAGCAGCAACATAAGCGAAGAGTTGTACGATCATCATCACCATAAAGATCAGAAGCACCTGCAGGTCTCTATCTCTCCCTCGTTCTTTTCAAGGATTTCTTCTTTAATTTTCTTTAAGGAGTTCATACTATATGTGTGTGCGCGCGCGTGTAGCCTTGGGGTTTGGTTAATTATCTGGGTTTAATTAATCCGTTAATAATTTGGTGTTGACGATAATCAGGAACCCGGATGGAAAAAGTTTCTCTCTTACGTAGGCCCTGGTTTCCTGGTTTCCATGGCTTACCTTGACCCTGGCAACTGTAAATCTCTCTCTCTCTCTCTCTCTCTCTCTCTCTCTCTCTCTGTTTAATTACTTTCTTCTTCGTTTGGTTGTTAACTTGCACCAACTACTGGTGTGATCATGTCGCAGTGGAAACCGATCTGCAAGCAGGAGCTAACCACAGATACGAGGTAATTAAATTGAAGTAGCGATGGTAATTAAGAGGATCAAAACCACAAGTCCACAAACTTTTTCTTTTTTATTCTTTTTTCACTGGGCAGCGTTCGCTAAAATAGCAAGATAAATGAATATAAAAATAAAATTAAAATATTTTTCGAATAAGAATATAAAATGGTCCAAATAAGATTTTTTATTAAAATATTCCTATTATCAAATTCATTCAAAACTATATCTTAACATCAACAACAAATTTATAAATAAAATAGTATTTTATGATTAATGAGAATTGTTAAAAAATAAAAATTAAAATTAAAAATAGTATTTTATTTTTTAAATTCATATTAAAAAATAAATTCTAAAAGGACTCAAAAAATAGAAATGATTATTAGTGGAATTACAATAATTTTACTTAGATAATTAAAAATTAGCAAAATATATTTTCATAATAAATAATAAAATATAAAAAAAATTAATTAATTTAAAAAATTAATGAAAGGAATTTGTATTAGATAATAAAATATATAGAGAGATAGAAAAATTTAAATTTTAAAAATATATTAAATGACATTAATTATCCTACAAGAGACATATAAGTAATTTAGACTTATCTATAAAATATTTGATAAATTTATCTTGAAGGGACCAAATAAATTTATTTGTAAAAAGTCAGATAATAAGTTATTTAAGAATTTTTTAGAAAATATCAGATAAATTTAACAAATACATTGAAAAAAACAAATATTTTGAATACTTTTTATATCTAACCATTTGCACTTCATATCTTGATTAACAAACATTACAGAAAAAAAAGGAAAGACATATCTTGATTAACAAACATTACGGAAAAGAAAATGAAAGAGGATAAAGCCAATCTTTAAGGTTTTAATTATAGATGCCCATTATTATTCCATTACTGATGTGTATATGTATGCAGCTACTTTGGGTGATCCTCATTGGCCTCATTTTTGCTCTCATAATTCAATCTCTTGCTGCCAATCTTGGCGTAGCCACGGGTGAGCTGCTAAAAACCAGTATCTTCAAGCTGAAATACTGAACAAATATATATATATATATATATCATTTTCATGACCAATTACTCAGTTCTTTTTTCTTTCCTTTTTGGGTTCTTTTGTGATTGGATGCAGGTAGACACCTATCAGAGTTATGCAAGGTTGAGTACCCAAAGATTGTCAAGTATTGCCTCTGGTTGCTGGCAGAGATTTCTGTGATAGCAGCAGATATTCCCGAAGGTATGGTCTCTCTAATATACAACCAAACATTAAGTCTTAATTCAATATATAATGGAAAATGCTATTGGTACATCTATTTTGTACATCTTAGACTACATAAGGGAGTATTATAACAAAAAAAACCCTCATGAGACGCGTGAGACGCATGTGAGGTGTAGAGTATTTTGGTCATAATACCCCCTTATATAGTTCAAAATGTACAAAATAGGTGTACATCTAACATGATTCATATATAATGTGTGTCGATGATGTAACCGATTTTATAATGATTGTCGGATTAACTAACCCTCCTTTACCCCAGCGTGGAATTAGTTGTGGATATAAAATGTATACTAACATATATATTATAATAATTAATTAAAGTTGATTCAATTTGTGGCAGTGATTGGGACAGCCTTTGCTCTAAACATATTGTTCAAGATCCCACTGTGGGCCGGGGTTCTCATAACGGGTTGCAGCACTCTCCTCCTTCTTGGCCTTCAGAGATTTGGGGTATTGGCATAATTAACAGTTCCTTTTATGCTAATTAATTAACTCTTGTTCTTTGCTTAATTATTAATTTCATCACCTGCTCCAATGGCTGACTTTACACACCAATGAAGAAGTAGGTAGATATTAATTAATTTATAAGAGCCAGCTGAATCAAGACAATAGTTGATATTAATTTATCATTGAATATATACCTTACTAAAAAAAGATTATCTTTGAATATTGAACCATTGTTTTTCTGTATTCTTCCGCATGCAAACGCGGAGGAAACGACAGAAATATAAAATTTGATTTATCCTTGAAAAAAAATATTTGATTTATCCTTGAAAGTGAAGCTTTATCAAGCTTAATTTCTAGTAGAAAAACATATTTAAATTAAAATTTTATAGTATTTTATGTTCAGCAACTATGAGGGGATAAAGAGGAATTAACTTAATAAATTGCAAAAAATCATGCGCAGCTAAGATTATCAATTTAATATTGATTACATTGTGATTTTTTTTATTGTCACTTTGAGACCTAAATTAAACTTATTTATTTTTCCCTTCTAGCTATATATTAGCTGTGGATTTATTAATTTTTCTGTATTTAATTAATTTAATTTTGTGGTGGTTTAATATTAAATAGGTGAGGAAGCTGGAACTACTGATCGCAGTGTTAGTATTTGTGATGGCCGCCTGTTTCTTTGGGGAACTGAGCCATGTGAAGCCGCCGCCGGCAGATGTGCTGAAGGGCATGTTTATCCCTAAGCTCAAAGGCCAAGGCGCTACCGGCGATGCCATTGCCTTATTCGGCGCCTTAGTTATGCCGTACTCACTAGACTCTCATGCTTTTCTTTTAAACTCTGATTGAGGGACCAAGATTTTATGACGCTCTGATTTTGACCAAAATTTTTGAATCCAAAATCATCGTCATTATTATTTTTGTGAAACATCTGCACAAATGGCAAATGATATATGACAATGTCCTTTTTATAACTATACATGAACTAGAAAGTCTATTTGTTTGTCAGGTGATCAATTGCCCTTTTATCTTTTTGCTTTTTTTTTTTTCAAGTATTTTCTCTTATTTAACCTTTTGGGCTTGTCCATTCATGTCTCCTACTCAACAGGCATAACCTGTTTCTTCACTCCGCCCTTGTTCTATCCCGAAAGCCGCCAAATTCTGTCCGAGGCATAAATGTAAGCAGCCTTTGTACTGTTGTTCTTATAACTCAAAGCAGATGATATATATATATATATAAATATGTTTGTAATGATGTCGAGTCGATTCGATTAAAATTATATAGCGGTCTTATAATATTAACTAGATTAATTAGATGGGTTGATTTTGCAGGATGCATGCAGATACTTCTTGTTGGAGAGTGGATTTGCATTGTTCATAGCGCTTTTGATAAATGTTGCGATCATCTCAGTGTCAGGAACTGTTTGCTCAGCCCACAACCTCTCACAGGACGACTTAGGGCGATGCAGTGATCTCAGCCTCGGCTCTGCTACTTTCCTTCTGAAGGTCCAAACCTATTTCCTCATCATTCAAACAAACATGGGATATATTAATTATCAAGTCAAAGTTTAAGGAAAATCAAACAGATTCGTTAATTCAATTTCCATTTTTCTCGTATTTCAGAATGTGCTGGGAAAATCAAGCTCCACCGTATATGCAATTGCGCTGCTGGCCTCGGGCCAAAGCTCAACCATTACAGGCACTTATGCAGGGCAATTTATCATGCAGGCAGGTTCCTCATCATTGTTATTATTGTCTAGAATTAGACCTTTACTTACATATCCTCAATAATAAATTTTGACACACCTTTGTGTGAGACTGTTTGTCTATAGACCTAATTAAGTTGAGTCAAGGTAGATCATGGATTTTAAAGACGGTGAGAACTAACCTAACCCAAATACTGTAAGTTCGGTCGACTAAACCATTAAACATAATGTTTAATGAAATAAGAACTGAAACACAGAAACTTGAAAATCCAAAGAATGGAATTAATCCAACCCGATTCAATTATTTTAAGTTCGAGATCCAATTCTATATATTTAAGTCACTTATGGAGTCTTATATAACCATGCCTGTCTAGGGTTTCTTGGATCTAAAGATGAGGAAATGGATGAGGAACCTAATGACAAGGTGCGTTGCCATCGCACCCAGCCTCGTTGTCTCAATCATCGGTGGATCCGCCGGAGCCGGCCGCCTCATCATCATCGCATCAGTATGCCACTTACTAAGTTCTTTATATATTTAGTTTGTATTTACTAATAATTCAATAATGTATCGATCAACTAATCATCCATCTCTTTTCTTTATATATACGTAGATGATACTGTCCTTTGAGCTTCCATTTGCTCTCATCCCTCTGCTCAAATTCAGCAGCGGCACCACCAAGATGGGACCCCACAAGAATTCAATATATGTAAGCTTCTCTCTCTCATTTAATGTCTAAATAAAAAAATAAAAAAAAATGTTTAAGTCACAATATATTAAGATAATTTTTTCATTTAAAAGAAAGACAAATAAAAGCCTTTGGATAAGAGTAGGTAAAGTAGAATTGTAGGAATCTATACATTTAATTTTGATTTTATTTATAGGAATATTAAATCATAAAAATGATTAAAGAACTAAAATTAATATAATTAACTCTATATAATGGAATAAAAACTGCAAAAATGACTCATAATTCTAGAATTTTTTGTGAGAAGATCTAATTAACCCATTGAACATTACGAATGCAGATTATAGTCGTCTCATGGATTCTGGGGCTTGGACTCATTGGCATAAACATCTATTATCTAAGCACAGCCTTTGTTGGCTGGATCATTCACAGCACTTTACCCAAATTTGCTACTGTGTTGATCGGAATCATAGTGTTCCCGATAATGGCCGTTTATATTGTTGCAGTCATATACTTGATGTTCCGCAAAGACACAGTGGTAACGTTCGTTGACCCGACAAAGATAGCTCATGATGCTCAAGCGCAGCTAGAGACAGGGGGCAACGGTGCCAAGGAGGCGCAGTCGGAGCCCGGGCTTGTTCCATACAGGCAAGACCTGGCTGATATCCCACTGCCAGAGTAACTAGGAAGTTTATGTAGCCGACCCTAATAGGAATAAGAGGTTGTTTGGCTTGCCCTTATTTTTTTTTTTTTTTTATCTTATAAGCCTTTTTACTTATAAATTGTTTGAAACCTAAAAGTTGGATATCGTTTAAATTAATAACATATTTGGATAAATATATTTTAAACTATCATTCATACATTATGTATTTAGTTTGAAAAAGTTGTTAAACTATCAGAATTTGATAAAAATACTAAAATAAACATGTTAAATAATATAAATAAAATATATAAAAATATAATTTTTAATAAAAATAAATTATAAGTTAATATTCAACTGATAAAATTTTACTATTAGATGTTAATAAATTATATATAATTATTTAAAAAAATATTAATATTTAAATTTAAATTTAAGTTTAATTGATAAAAATATTAAATATATAAATATATATATAATGTTAAAACTAATCTATCTATTAGAGACGACAAATGAGGAGATGGACAACGAAAAGAGATTGTGATGAAAACGACATGAGACGATGATGGACACAAAAAAAAGATATCCAGGCGACCATGCTAGACTAGAGACAACAATCGATCTATTAGAAACGATGAATAAATAATCAACCATGGAAGAGACGATCAGAGAAAGGGATGGGAGAGGATAAAAAAGTATAAATATTTGAATTGTGTGAAGACAATTTTTTAATTAACTTACGGCTAGTTTGTCAATGCGATTTGATCGCTTATATACCTTTCATTTATCGCTTATATACCTTTCATTTAGCTTATAAATTATGAAACTTGTTATCTTACCCGTTTGGATGTTGCAACAGCTCAAAAGCAATGCAACTGCAACAGCTTAACAAAATAAACATGTAATTATAAGTGATGAAATTGGTAAGCCAATCACCCTCAAAAGACTTATGATAATTTTTGTTATAATATTTAGAGCTAATCTGGTATAAGCTTTTTAGTTGACTTTTTTGTGGAATCAATAGAAAAATTCAAGCGTTTAATCACTATTTTATGAGCAACTTCTCATGGGAAAAAAAAAAATTAACTTCTCAAGGAATCAAAAACCCGTAAACAACAGAGTATGATATTTTCCCATGTGCTTTACAAACTTTTATTTTATAAATAAACCTCTCAAAAACAAAACATTCATAAATCGAACTTAGGTCACACCGAACCAATCGAACCCCTCCTCCTAGTACGAAAATCAAGGAATAGTTTTAACCACGGGGGGGGGGGGCCTTCCTCCTAGGCTGACAAAACCAATTGGCCCAAGACTGTTAAAGGGACGAAAAAGGAAGGATCGTTTTGCAAAGCAAAGGCAGCGTTTAGAAGCTCTCAAGCCTTTAGAAAAATTGAAGATACCCGAATGGAAGTCAAAAACCATGTGACTGCCAATGCTACAAGCTAATCTAGCAGAGCATTCTACCAAGAAATAACTGTGTTTTGGAATGTAAATGACATGTAAGGGACGTCAAAATCATAAAATGGAGCTCTAAAGTATTGCTCTAGTTGCTTATATTATCTGTACAACAGCTAGCAACGGTTTAAGTGTCCAAATCAGTTTCCTTCTCCCTACAATTGAATGTTGAATAACAATAGGCATACAAACCAAAGTTACCAATGAGCTGCACGAACCAACCGAGTAACTGAGCCTTCATAAGAATGGTTCTTCTCAGACACCAGCCGATAGTTGTGAACCAGCCCCCAGTGACTCATTCCAGAGACTAGAAGAACGAAGTCTATGGCTTTGAATCACCATGTTTCCTTCCCTTATTCCAATATGGAAAGGGAGAGAGGAGAGA
This sequence comes from Diospyros lotus, assembly GCF_014633365.1. Taxonomy (NCBI): domain Eukaryota; kingdom Viridiplantae; phylum Streptophyta; class Magnoliopsida; order Ericales; family Ebenaceae; genus Diospyros; species Diospyros lotus. The sequence continues at coordinate 6,765,702 of NC_068345.1, forward strand.
GCCCAATAAGATCACAAACTGCGTTACTGAATTGATCTCACTACTTGTTAACCCGGACCGGGGCCACTGCCTGATACAGGCCTCAGCATTGGATGATTGAGAGTGGACTGGGCATTTGCTGCTGCACTGAACATAGCATTAGGAGAAGGAGATGAGGATGGGTGTAACGCTGAAAGTGGCAGCCGTGGTCCAAGTCCATACATAGGTTGACGTGCCATGAATTGGGGATGGACTGGCTGATTGTTGCCATACCCAGAAATGAATGGCTGTGAGGATGAGCCCGTTATGACTGGTTGCCGGTTATTGCCAGTGTTATTAACCGCCGTTGGATTACCGCCCTGCATGTTCATGGGTGAAGTCACTCCTCCAGTGCCAAACTGAGTTGACATTATGCGGGTCCGGTCAGCAGCAATCCTCTGCCTTGCCCTCTCTACATGTTCACATTCCTTCATTAACAGTGTTTCCACCTCTGCAAATTGCTTCAGCTTAAGCTCTAATCTCTTCAACTGTGCCAACCAGGGAAATAAATGTTGCAAAGAATAAATTTAAAAAATAAAAATAAAAATAACAAACAGAAAAGTAATTTACCAAGAAAGGATACAACACACAGTTAAAATATCTTTTACCCAATTTAGAGAATATTGCAACTTGCAAGTAACATGAAACCATGAACCGTTCAAGCAGTTGAGCAGAAATCAATGAATTCAGCATGGAAGAGTGGTTTTTTCACCTGCCAACTTAAATTAGTTGACAAATTTAAGCAGAGATACTACAAAAATATCCTAATAATAAACCACCAGATGCTAAATCTTGGATTTAGTAACAATCTGTCTGAAATATCCCAAGAGACAGTTTCAGTTCTTTTTTCCGGAAATAGTGCCCCGACCATATCCTTCATGTTAGATTCACGATATCAACTATGCAATAGAACACGAACATATTGATTATCTTCATTCACCCCATCTCATGAAACTTTTCCAATGAAGATGGTGCTAAAACTTTATCACATTATTCTCTGCTAGAGGCTTATTCAGGAAGGGCATCCGGCATAAACTTTTGCCACATTGTTCTTTTGCATGACTTTTAGAAGTCAATTGTGATATTATGAATGTCATGCTACCAACCCTAATTTGGTTAGGATAAGTTGCAATTGGTGACAATGATTAATGAAAAGTGAGTCGCATGTCATGCTAAGAAAAATTTTATTAGATTGGCTACAAGATTAGTTTTGTTGTATGATATAGAATATTGGGCAGTAAATCACTAATATTTGCAAAATATCAGCATAATAGAGATGAAGGTACATTGGATGTGTGGTAATGTAAGAAATGATTGAATTAAAAATGAGACTATAAGGTTGGAGGGGCTCTTGCAGAAAATAAAATGTGAGAGACACAATTAAAATGGTTCAATCATATAAGAAGAAGACCAATAGACAATTTTATGAAGAGAATTGACGAAATAGAAAGCTTTTAGCAAAAGAGGTAAAGAAAGACCACAAAAAAACTTTGTAGGAAACTCTTAGGTAAGATATTCATTAAAATGGCCTCACAGAATATATGGTCATAGATAGAGATGATTAGCAGGATAAAATCTATGTAGCCGACCACACTTAGTGGGATTAAGACAATATGTTGTTGCGATGAATGGCTTGGATCAATTTGACCCTATGATTATAATGTGTTATACAGTGGATAACAAAAGAGAGAACTATTTTGCGTTTGCCCTCCAATATAAGAGAGATCTACAAGAATACCTCAATCTAGAGTAACACCTGTAAACACCTGCCATATGGAGTAACACCTAGCATGTGAATGTGCATGCAATATGCCTTGCACATCAACTTCAACTAGTGCATATGTAAGCATGAAATGTGGGCATGGAAAATTTAATTAAAATTTTGAGAAAGAAACATAAAGTGACAAATTATTAAAGTCTTTACAGGATAAGGAAATCCCAGAAAATCTACCTGATGGTTTACAATATTTGCAGACAGCCTTTGAATTTCACGCTCTTCATGATCTGCAAACAGTTTTGCTTTTGTTGATGCAGCAGAAAGACCAGCTTTGGCCGCACATCTCACCTTTTCAGCAGATAATGGAGTGACCTCACCATTCTGATTAAATTGACTTTGTACTCTGGAGTTATCTTCTGAAAATTTAATTTACAACAACATTAGATAGGGAATAATTAAATAAGAACAAGCAAATTTGACATTCTACCTTTTCTCTGATTTGTGTTTGGATTTCCGGCGTGAGAACTGCCTTCATTGTCATGCCAACTCTCCAAATTCATCCTTCATAGGACAAACAAGAAACGTAACTAATTTTCTTTCAAGTTTGAATCCATAAAGTCGGTATTTCCAATCTAGAGCGTCAACAAAGTTATAAATGACTTGTACTAAAAAAACTTTCCAGCATAACTCTGTTGGAACAAATTTCCTCACGGAAGCTGAAAGCACAAAACACCATTTGAAGGATAGTTCAAGGATTTGCAAGCTAATAGTAATGAGGTGTACAAGAAAGAGCAAGGCCATTTTCCAAAATACTAAATATTATGGGCAATTGCCTAGTAAACTATGATGATAAAACAAAACTGAAATGAAGTAGCATATAGATTTCAAATACCAACAAGTGAAGAAGTTACACTCACCTATTACCATGCCCAGATGCCTTCTGAGAATCCTCAGACAGTACTTCCAAGGATGCATGGGCACAAGCCGCAGCAACTCTTGGTCCCACAGCAGATGCCAGAAAGGCAACCTAGTGTAATTTCCCAAAAGTTAAGTCTGAAGGAGTCAAATTGAGTGAAAAAGTGAACATTTTATGAAACTAACAACAGAGACATTACAAAAACAAATGACAAAAAGTGTTGTTACATTTATCACCCATGTTCTTTCACCAAAATCTCACTTTAGCCCTTTTTCTAATTACAAAATCAACACCCTCAAGCTTCCTATCAATCATAATGTCAATTGTTTGTCACCTTCCATCCATCCTAGTAATAGAAAATGCCATCTCTCCGTCCAATTTACATTTTTACCCCAAAAATTTGATTGCTCTAATTGAGAAGGTTAAACATAAAAATTAGTAACATTCAGTAATAACTTTATTATCAATAATATTGACAACTAGAAAGCAACAAATTGATAAAAGATAATTACATTTTATATCTCCCTCCAAAACCCTCACCATCACTTTTTAGCAAGATTAAAAGGAAACAGAATAAAATCTTTTAATCGTAAGATCCCAAACAAGTCAAAAGTCTTGATCTCTATCACCTTCACTCCCTCTTGCACGTGTACACACACAAACAAATGCATCGCTCCTCTTTCTTGTTCTTTCCCCTTTACAATCCCTAGTAAACAACCTGGGTTTGTGTTTAGAAAGTGGCATCCCCAATGCACGAGGCTCCCTTTCGTGACAGTTAGGGGAGGCTTGTCTTTGTTCTCAGCTTTTCTCTTACTTTGCAAAATGGTTATTTGTACAACTGAAACCCATGACTTTCTAGTCAAAAGCTACCAATTTGCATGTGTTTATTTTCTTCATTTATGTTTTTCAAGGTCAAAGCATACGCAGTTGATTGTGTATCAGATCGCATGCTGACAACACATGCTAATATGCAATATGAGCATATGAAATCCAAGCATCCAATCATAGCATTTACAATACATTCATTATCACAGAGGTCCTCCTTACTAGCCCATCAATAAAAAAAATTTCCACCTTACTATCAGGTGTCCAAAATGAAAACAGGGGCAGTTTGTTTGAGTTCACATAAATTCTTCCAGACTTCATTCAACTAGCACTCAAATTTTTACAACCACAATGACTTAATACAGTAAGGAAGTTAAAAATGCATCATTTCTTCAAGAGTATTAACTGAACCCATTTATAAACAGGGAAACATTTGACTAAGATTGCAAAAACAACTTCCATTACTCACGTTATTGCCTTTAGTGCAATCAACTGGCTCTTATTTCAACTTATATAAAAGGTGCCCTAATTAATAACTGTTTGTAAGCAAAGGAGGGATTCACAAGAACGAGTTTCTATTCAGCCTTCTCCAACTCTCTAAGTATTTGATTTTAACACAGAAAACAAAAAAGCAAAAAAGCACAGCAAGATGAACATAAAAACTCCATGGGTAATTATTGACTTAAAAATGCACTCGACAGTGTTCAGATGACAATACAAAGAATGCTGTAAAAGATGGAGAATCAATCATATGCCTCAATTTAATGGTAGGGTGTAAAATTGGAAGGAAGAGTAACTAGATGAAGAGATTGAAAGGGACAACTAGTGGCATCTCATTGACAATAGGCTTATCTCATATATCAGCACCCAAGTACCTGTCTGTTTATGCTAGCCATAGATGAACCAACTAAAAAGGTTCAGAACAATGAACTATATGTTTTAATAGACAAAAAGATGTATGATAAGATATTTTAGAATCATAATTACCTAAGGTGATATAAAATAATGTGAAGTATCTGGATTGTAGTTTTACAAAGTAGACCAGCAGTGAAATTTGGATTCTAACAAAGCAAGGATATGGTACAGTAATCCACGTAGGAAGTCCAGCGATGTGGGATATGAACTATGGGATCAACCATGAACAGTCAAATATCTTGAGTTCTGCTATTAATAGAGACCAGATTCGGTCTTGTGCAATACTTAGAGCTTCAGAAGAAAGCAAATATCTAGAGTCTTGGATGAGTCCCTAATGACTTTGCCTAGGTGAGTCATGAATACCTTCAGCAGTACTTGATCAAGTAGATTCAAGTCAACGGTGCTAAATAAGGATTCAGTCTTAGTTGTATGGTTATAAGCTGAACATTGTAGTCATTCTTACATTGTGCAAAGTTCAAATGGTCCTTAAATCTAACCCGAGACTGATACCTACAGTAGGAGTTTCCTCACAAAAAGCATTTTTGCCTTATGTACCTTTCAGAATTTTATTTATTGTTGGTTGATTAATTTTGGCACAAACCTAGTCCATTATCTCCAGACCATCCCCACACAATTTCATGATCCCCCAGGAGGTCTAAAGACTTCCAAAACCAGTATAACAAGGTTTCAAATGGTACAGAGTAATAAAGGCTAGAGAAACCATGACAAATAGGAACACAAGAAGAGAGTCGATGCACATCATACACTGACATTATATTTCCATCAACCAGGTAAATCATAGGATTCAGCAAATCAACTTACCAAGGCCATAACTGGGTTAGCAGAATTTGAAAAAGGAAGCCTACTCTCTGAATCTGGGTCTTGGGGCCAATATCCTAGAGGAATAAATGAAAAGTGCAAGTACACAAAGTTACAATCAAATCAGCATCATGTAAAATAACAAATAGTAAGTGCATAATTATACCTGCTGAATCTCCATTTGAATTTAATTGTGATCTTCCAGAATCATCTCTATTTAACAAATTTGAGGAGAGGGGCACGTTTGGAATCTCAATATTTTCCAAAGGGCGGTCCTCCATTGGAAGACGGATAAAATGAAGGATGCACTGTGCTTTTGACTTAGTACCAACATGCTCGGCTATTTCATTCCAGTTCTCCTTGTACATCTCCATAGCTTCAAGCAGCAGTAGTGTTTCCTGATCAGTCCAACTTTCCCCATCCAGATCACCATAATCTTTAGTAGTATCAAACCTTACAAAGTCTAAGCTTGAATGGCCTGTAACAAATTTTCCATCATGGAAACAGTCCAAGCATAGCACTGAATCAACCTGTTGAAAAGGCTTTAATCAGCCACTGAAATAAACCAGAGAAAGTGTAGAAAATGTCCAACTTAAATAGTAGTACAAAGGACCAAACTGCACGGCCGCCCCTGCCCCCTCTCTCCAACCAAAAACGAAAGACAAGAAAAGAAAATTCTATTTCCCCTAACGGGATTTTAAGCTATAAATCCAAGTTTGTCAAACCATAATCAATAAGATAGCAAACAAATATATGGGGGTACTGAATAGTGCCACAGCACAAATAAAGTTCAAAATTACCTTCAATCCAAAGCATCTTTAAGGAATGAGCACTTCCTCAATATATAGAATAGACATAGAAGCAAGCACTCACAGCCCTTCTTTGACGCATAGGAGTATGATAAACATTAATTTGGAGGCAGATGCATATATAAAGTACAAAAATCTGTTTGAAGCCTTTTTTCTTCTCAATAGCAGAGTTACTGTTTGATACATGCAGTCAAATTCGAAAAACAAAGCTCATTTAAAATTAAGGATAGATAGACTGGTACAAGTACATTTGGCATATGCACAAGTGCACCCAAATATGCAATTTTAATGGGATACAAACATCTTACCCTATGTTTGGATGGGGGTAAAGAAAGGGAGGGAGAGGGATGAAACGAGGTCAATTCATAAAGGAAGGGAGGGTACCTTACCTCTCTTCTGTCCTCCCCCCTCCATTTTCACACCCGATTTTTTCTTCCACCTCAATTTGGGTAGGAAGGAGGAATAAGGAAGTAAGACAAAAAAAAATATTTTTTCTTCCTGTTTCCTGTTATGTCCTTAGTATTTTTGTAAGAGAATATTTTTCATAAGCCAAATAAAACATTAATCTTTCTATATAGGTGAATTATTTCCAATAACATCTAATGTGCCTCTCATAGACTTATTTTTCTATGAAATGTGGAGATTATAATTTTAATTAGGCATTTGACTCTTGGGTAGTATATTTAACTACTGACATCTTATTTTTGTTACTCTGCCATTTCCTCCCATTTTATTCTTTATCTAAAAAAGGTAATATTCATTACATTATCATTATGAATGTACATGTTTTTACTCTTCCTTAAGGCAAGGGAGAGTAAAAACATGTACATTCCTTCCCTTCCTCTTCCACTTCTTACCATTATGTACCTTCCCCTCCTATACCCCACTCCTCTCCCAAACAACGCATTAATGTCTATTCTTCAAAAAACTTCAAAGAAAATTAGTTCCCTTCCTACCTTCCATTATCTATCTAGACAAAGTAAGATTACACTTCCTCCCTCCCAAACAAGGAGAACAATCTTTAAGTTACTTGCCTTCTTTAAGCTACTTTCCCTCCTCCCATAACCCACCATTCTCTCAAACAAAGGATTAGTTCTATGATTGGAAAAACTTCGAAGAAAAATATCCCTGAAAGCCCCACTAGTAGACCAATGGGTCCAAATATTGGTATCACATAATGAGGCAGTGCTACCAAGACACTTGCCAAACCATCAACATTTCAGTAATTGGTGATTAAGGTCTTCCATATGCTTATATATTCGTTTATCATCCATGTTTCCAGGCCATAGTGTTTTGATATTGCTAGGTCCCATACTTCTTTGGAGTATTTAGGTATTAATTCATTTAGGAAAAGTTGTTTAATAGGCATACACAGCTAATTACCTTGTTAAATGCAAACAACGCAATAAACTGAAAATGTTGAACACGGAAACAAGACTAAGTGTTGAACTTGCATTTGGGGGCAATCCAAACCAGGTCATACATATATGGCACCTGCTCAGTACCCTAGATTTTTTGATGTCCAAAAAGAGTTCAACTAGGAAAACAGATGTCTGGGAACATTTGGAGACAAGGCAATGCAAATGTCAAAACAGTTGAAAATAAACAGGAACTTTGAAGTTATGTGACTCAGAGGATTGAAATAGAAGTTCACCATAACACATCACTCAAATAGTTACTTAGGTGCCAAGAGGACAATTTTGAATTCAAGAGGGAGTTTCTATTTCAATCCTATTGGGAATGGGTTCTAAGGGATAAGATATACCAATAGATGGACAAGAAGTTAGGGTTGGTATTATCCTTAAAAGAAACCAAATTCTAAAAGAAATGTATATATTGGGAGAGACAATAATATTCTTATATCCAGAGCTTCAAAAAGACCACTAGAAAAATTAACGTATCTCTTCCAAAAGGTGAAACTCAATTGATTTCTTTTAATCTGTAAGCACAATCTGGTAGCAATAGTGAGGTTACTCCTTTATGACGGAAATGCGATGTATTCAAGTTATGGATGGTCTCTTTGTGCGCCCCCCCCCCCCCCCCAAAAAAAAAAAAACGGAAAGAGGAAGGTAGGTAGTATATAAATACAACCTTCACGAAACAGGAGACTATGCACAAGGACACCCTTTAATATTAATGCAATGCAGAGGACTGGAGCCCACAAGATAACTAATGAAGTCATGAATTTTAAGTGATTAAGAGTATTTGATTATATCTTTGAGTATTTTAGTTTTATTAGGATTCACAATTGAATGGTAAAATTTAAGTGACATTAGGACATCATATTAGGTAAGATTAGTTTAAAACAAGTTTTAAGTACTTTGGAAGTCTTAGCAAGCCTATAAATATACCTTATTTGCGTAATAAAAAATTAGGAGCTTTGAAGATGAACAAAAGTTAAATATTTTGAAATAGCTTTGAGCACCCCCCCCCCCCCCCCCCCCAGGTTCTGCCAACTTCCTCCTTCCCCTTATCTCTTCTCTAGTATTATCTTTTCCCTCTTTCATATTTGTTTTCTTCTCCATCTGGATTTCCCTTTCTCCCTGTGCTTCTTCCTTCACTTACTCCTCCTCCCCCTAATCTCCCTTCTCCTCTTCTTCTGCTCCCTAGATGTTGCCTTCTTTTCTCTTTCTCTCTCTTCCTCTACAGTTTCTATGTTCTCTGGGTTGTTTTCTCTATATCTCTCTCAGCTTCTTTTCTTCTTCCCTTTTTTCCTTCTTGCCTTCTCTGACTTCTCTTTCTACTTTTTACAAATCTGTTTAGTGCTGATGCTGCCACATTCTTCTTCAGGTGCACTTTTTCAAGCTATATCAGAGACTCTCGAATGGCCTTACATAGACCATAAACTTTTAATTTCCCCATTCCTCTTTGTTTTTAGTTCCCAGCTGTCATGACCCAAAGAATAATAGAAGGGTATTATTGTAATAAGGTAGAATAGTTTGTTAGGGATATTTTAACAAGTGGTTAGAAGCACATGGGAGCATGTGCTAGGCTATTAGAAGGCAAATATGCCTATAAAAGATTGTTGTAATGGTTTGTTTCATAATCCAAGAAATTAATGAATTGAACCATCTGATTTTCTCCTCTTCCAAATTCTCTCCCCTTTCTTGATCTTCATCTCCCTCTTCATTTTTTTCTGTTCTCTAATCTCCCTAACACTTCTTCTAATCTCTTCCTCATTCTTCCCATTTCCTCCCTAATTCCCTTCTGTTCTTGGCTTAGCTGAATCGGTTTCTTCTGATTCCCAAACTGATCCTAGGTTAAGCCCTAGGATCATGACACCAGCCACTGTTTTTCATTATTCAAGTCTATAAAACACCTTTCCTTCATTTAAATAACAGGGAAATTACATCAGCTCCCCTTCATCGAAGCAGCAGACATCACTTTATCCCTCTCATATGCGCATGTGTGTGTATATGTATTACAACACTAAACTGCCTCATTTTATGTGGAAGTGCAAGGACCATTTTTCCCTTTTTCTGTACTCTTTTCCCATTCACATTAGCTAACATATTCTTAACAGAAGGGCAAAATGGCCCCTCCTCCCATAGAAAATGAGGGGTATAGTGTTACAATTTATACATGAGATGATAAATTGATGGATGATATTAGATGAAAGTGAATTTGCATAATTTAACCTACAATACCCTTTCACTTCAAGCCTAAGACAACTTTAAACCTTTTCATTCAATTTTTAACTCTTAGCTCAGCTTTTCAACAATTAAACTACAGTAAGTGGCTGCAGCCAACATATTTTATTACAGGCACCCTTTTATTGGGCTTACCTAACCAACCTGACTTGTGATATATTGATAGAGGTGAAAGTTTTTTAAGCCATATGACCAGCCCAATTCAACCTATAGATGAAATGAAGTTCCAATTCATTAAAGAGTTTATGATGCCCATACTGAGATTAAATTCAAGGCTGTTATTTTTGGAAAGTTGACCTGATTTTCCAAATCATTTACTTAATACAATTGAAAATTGGGGAAAAAAGAGTACACCAAGTGCATTAACATTAAATGTGGAGATAAAACTCATTACCAAAAATTATAACAGCACCTTGTGGTTTATTTTTATATGCATGCTTGGTATCAGAGTAGGTTAGCTTAACTGCTTGAGTATAACCCATCAGTACCTTAGGAACTAATGATTCTTCTATGAAAACATTCCAAAAAACCTTAGGTTCGTAGAAGAGATGATGATTCTCCCAGTGGAAGCTCTAGTTCTGTTCACAGAAAAAATTTCTGAATGTTATTCATCACCCCCATCTATATTGCTCGGTGACTTGAAAAGGCAATGAGGGACTTTCTTTTTAAGAGTTAAGGGAAGAAGCAGAGGTAGACCTCTGGTGAAACAGGTTGTGTTTAGGGATCTAGACCCCTGTTTTGAGAATGAATAAATTGAGACATTCATTTTTTTTCTATTGACTTTCCTATAAAAGAGATTGCTAACAATCACATACCTCTAAGTCTCATTTGACCTGATTAGTACTATCCAATTGTTCTGTGACATGAGTCAGAAAGTCCACGACCATGTAATATTCTAGACTAGGCATCATAGAAGTAGGTATGGGGGTCTGGATTGCCAAGAAATGCTTCTTAGAAGAACTTCATTGTGGCAAGACATTGGGTAGCACAGAAGTTAAAACAAGTAAACTAAGTTGTACACGAGATCCATCGCTACTCTGAACACCACAAAGTTTTTCCATTCCCATTTTGTTGTACAGCAAGGAAAGCTCCTATTACACACAAAGCTAAAATCCTATTTCTTAGCAAGTCAGCCACAAAATCAACTGTAATCAGCCTTAGATAAAATCTCTTACTTCTCTAAATTTAACACGACACTACATATATGCCTAACCTACAACATGGAAGGATGAGGAACTCCACTTAACAGGCCTTCCATGAGACAACAAAAAGAAGAATAATGAGGACAAGAAGAATGCTGCACAGTAACCCCCTAGAAAACCAGTCTCCAAATTCCTCAAGAGCATGGAAGCAAAGTCAGTAAATTTCCCAGACCAAAACCCCCTGGGGATTAGAATTGTCCATCCCTCACTGATCAAGGCGTGAATGATATCAATTATTAGAGGGGGCCCATAGTGCACAAGGTTTACCACTTTGCAAGAGTAGAAAGATGGTCATTTCTGCATGCAGCCTTAATCCTTGCTCTGCAAGGACTGCAAGGATTAACTTCCACACCTTAAACATGTGATTTACAATCACAGCAATCTTATAGTTAACCAATTAGATAAACAGAAACATATAGATAGCATATATTTGTTTCATGTAGTAATATCAAAATTGAAGACTCAAATATTAGAACCCTACAAGATACATAACCTAAAGACTTCCCCATCCAAGTAAGAAAGCCCAAAAAAGAAACCTCTCTTGAGGCCTCTGGATAGAGCTAGATTAATCTCTTCAGCAGCAACAATATTCACTGCAATCAAGATAAATAAAATTTGCACTGTTGGTGGTCCTTACCATTAAACCAAGGACAAGGGGATCAATCCATCCAAGTCAAATGTTAGTACCACACATTGTTGGCACACAATTATAAAAATATGTAGAGCTCTATGAAATAATGTTCGTCTCATGTCAAAATTTCTCCTTAATTTCCCTTTTCCAATATACACATCACATCTATAGTGCAATAAAATATGGGGACAGACTAAATGGATTAGTGCCAAAGTTTGTAGTGGAAGTCCACTATCTAATCCAAGATGGGGGCAAAGGTAAGAGAAAAAAGATATCACCTTCTCAGTCTTGTTATATCTCAAGTGCAAAAATATTCATGAGTCCTCATATTGTATCCAGGAGCTAACCGGGAATTTGAAAAAAGGGCAGAAAAAGGCACCATATATGATGTCAAATCTTAACCAGATTATGCCTTTACAGCAACAAATAAATGCTTGTTTAATCCCAAACATCCAGAAGCAATATTTGTTGTCATTGGTTTGCATGCTGCATCAATAGATGACAATTCCTTAAAGCATTTGCATAGCAAAAGAATTGATACAGCCTTATTGCATTTCGTGCCTAATTCTATACAAAATCCATCAATATGTATAAGATGAAAGCAGGATAGTGACTGCCTTTTTAAGAAGAAAATAAAAAGTAAAAGGTACAGTAACATTTCATTTTATCTAAGAGATAATCTTATATCCCATCTCCCAGCGTTTCATATCTTAACAGGTATCATAAGTTCATGGATGTGTACACTAAAATGGTGCCCAAAGATAAGGAATACACTTAGTATCCTGCAAAGACTAAATGTGTCCAGTTTCAAGGTTAATCACCAAGTAAGATTCACCATTCACAATAATATAGTTAGCCATATTTACCCAGTAAAAGATTATTTACTATCTTTACTGATGAGAGAGAGAGGGGGAGAGAGATTTATCAACCATCCTAAAAGGTTCAGATTAATGTATATGACAAGAATCCACAGATTTCATACCCCTTTGGTCCACAAGTTGTTTTAGTAGACAAAACAAGATGTACATGAATAATGTGTATGAGTTATGGGGATGACAAACACAACAAAAAATAAATGAGCTAAAACATTGAAAGTGAAAAATGAAATGGCAGGCAGAAAACAAAGTCTCACCTCCTTCTGCGACTGATAGTAGACAAAGGGTAGAGGAGAGGAACAATAGTTGCATCGATTTTCAGATAGTCGCTCTCTGATTCTTCTGTCTAAATCAGACTCTTTGCTTTCATGACATGACAATGATGGGTATACATCTGCTGCTTTCAGCCTACATCTAGGCTTGTCAAAGTGAATTAAACTATCAATGGACTTCAAAGCAGTTGATGGCACATGAACCTCACCAGAGGAATCCTCTCTTAAATTCAAACCATCACTCTGATGTGCACAATTGGGGGCAGCAGCACAGTAGTTAATAATTCCCCAATGATCAAGAAACCTAACAATTCGAGTTAAATCATCATTATCAATACCAGCTACCAATCCTTGGCAATCAGCAGCAGAGAGTCTTGTATCTGGGTTTTCCATGTACTTGGCAACTAAGCGATTCCGACATTCCATATACTTTTCAGGTGTATGGTCAACTGACTTCCCAGAGAAGAAATGTGGGACTACTTGTCTCTCCAATCTGTGGACTGTATTAGGTGAAAACCAATCTGCTCCCAGCAGCAGGTCAACAAACAAATGAGCAAAATTAGAAACAATTTAATTTGGGTGGGTGTCCGTGTTTTGTGTGTGTGTGGGTGTGGATTGGGGGAGCGGATTTGAATAAAAGAAGAACAAGACTAACATAGCAAAATCGAAGCACAGTCGCATAAAGGAATTCCAAAACCTATGTATGTGCATGCCAATAAATATAATCATATAAGGAGAGTGAAGGAAAATTGCAAAGCTCCAAATCAAAAATGAAAAAACAAATAAACAACTAAATAAATAACCAAGAGATGCATAGATACAGAAAGCAAGCAAAAACTAATTATTCGCCACAACCCAGAATAGACAAAACATGCAAGAAATGCATGCAAATTACTGACCTCAAATACATAAATACAAAAAGCAACCTAGGAAATTTAGCATAGAATATGCATTCATATAATTAACTCAACCAAAATATTCCCCACAAAAACATAGATACTGTGATCAATATGCCCACATAAACACATACATGTATACAAGATAAAGAGAGCATGTTAGAGCACGAGGGAAAAAAGGCACCTGAGTGCATTGGCACAACATGAACTGCGTTACTCCCAAAACGCTTCACAACTCCACGACCTTCCATAATGGGAGGCGGCGTAATCACATACGCCGAAGAAGACCCCTCCGCTCTCTCGGAATCCCCAGCCGCCGCCAACAGCACCGGACTATCGGCCGGCACGGCAGACCGCGCCTGGAGCTGCCCGTGCGACACGTTCTCCAGAACGACGCCGTTCTGCACAGCCTTGCCCTCCCCGCACCGAATCGACCTCTCCAGCGCGACAATCGCGAGCACCGACGAGTGAGGACGATTCACGGTGTGCTTGACCACCGGCGGGAAGTCGGAGATTCGAACCCCGCCGTCCGATAAGACTTCGCTCTCCCGCGCAGTCGGACCCGGATCGGAACCGGGGTGAGGGTTTTGCTGCGGCTGTTGATCGTCATCCAATTCGTGCTGCTGCTGCTGCTGCTGTTGATCGAGGTCCTCCTCCTCCTCCTCATCGTCATCGACGTCGTCGTCTTGGGGCTTGGGGCGTCGCCCAATTGGGGCCTCCCTCTTCCGCTTCTTCCTCCACCTTGTCCTTGCCTCCGCTGCACATCACAAAGCCAAAATTCAAAAACCTCAATTTCAAGAACAGTAGAGAAAATAGAGTGACTGTGTGTGTTGGAGCGAGTGAAGTTAGGTTTGGGATTTTACCTGAGGACGAAGCAGGCATTGTTGTTGAGGAATTCAGAGACAGAAAAAGAGAGATTTGAGAGGTCTGGGACAGAAAATGAGAGATTTCAAGTTTCAACTATCGTCCGTGTGTGTGTGTAAGAAGGCGAGGAGGTTTGCGAAGAAGCTTTGGCTCTGCCTTCGCAGCCCTTTTTGGATGGATGCTTCGCCGTGGGAGAGAAATGTTGTTGTCGTTGTAGCTTCAAAAACAACAACATTTTAACATAAATACTTTCGATAGTTTTCTAATATTCCCAAAAAAAAATATATTTTTTTTAATTCAAAAAATTCACAACGAGTCAGATTTTGCTCACCCTATTCTCTTGAGTTTCATTGGTCTCAACCTAATACCATTGTTACAAAAATAAGTTTTAAATCGTATTCTCGTTCAAATTAAAAGTGAGAATTCTACGACCTACTCGCATATTTTAAATTTATCTTAATTAATATATAAAATATAAAAATACATTTTAAATTTCGACTTAAAAGTAAGTTATACCAAAGTATTGTAAATTTCATTTGTTTTGAAATCTTATTATATTTTCATAATTCTTAAAATTTTAAAAATAATCAAAATAGCACGTTCTCTCTCTTTACAATCACTTATTTCCTTATTTTTCTCTCTCTTCTTCATACTTTTCTCTATCGAACCCATTACTCTTCAGACAACTATCTCTCGACCTTTTCTTTTTTTTTTCTTTCTCACACATGCATGATTGTCACTGACAACTAAACCCTATGTTTTTTTCTTAGGCTTCTACTTGTTTTCATTATCTCTATCTAATTTGGACATTATTTGATATTCATTCAATTTAAATCTTTATCTAATTGTTCATCAAAATACAATCATTCATTCTTTTTTTTCTTCTTCCTCCTCTTAGCATCGTCTAAATCTTTGCTCTATTCCTTTACCAACATTTCTTACGACGTCACATTTTTCCCTCAATCAATTATTTTTTAACGAATATTTATATACTCTAACCATCCAATTGTCAATTCATCACTTTCTTAACCTAAATACTTATTATCCTTTATCTCTTTACTTATGAAATAGAACCCTAACTACTACTAGGGTTGATCAAACCCCAACAATTATTGGTGTTTTATTGGTTACTAGTGTTTTCCTTTTTTATAACGTTTTTTTTTTAAATTAGAGAGAAATGAGAGATAAAAATACATGAAAAATAAAATAAGGGTAAAATTGTCAATTTAGCTATTTTTCTCTAATGTTTTCTAAAGTTGGACAGAGATGAGAGATATAAATATATGAGAGAGAAAACAAGGGTAAAATTGTGAATTTATATCATTTTTTTGTAATGATAAAGGAATTTATTATCATTTTTAAAATGTGAAGAGTAGTTTTTGCAATTTAACCAAACATCATAGATGGTTTTGAAATTTACTTAAAACCATTCAAACAGATAACGCGTGATCATTATCAAAAAAAAATTTAGCCATCAAGTTCTTAAACTATTTAAAATAATTAAAAAAAAACTCAAAATCAACAATAACTAACAAGAATATATCATAGTGTCATAAACCTAAATAAAATTGTTTATTGAAAAATCTAAATAACAATAATAATAGACAATGTCACAAACATAAATAAAAATTATAATAATTTTATAATAATAACTTTTCTTAAATCAAAACGGGAGTGCATAAATGTCATCCCTACTCTAATCTTAACAAAACTAACATGACAAATTTTTATTGTAAAATAGAATACCTGCCCTCGTAGCAGACAAGTTTATAAAGTTAAATGAAGTTTCCATTTTTACTCTTAATTTCTCTTTAATCTCATAATTCTTGCAAGATCAATTGTATTAATGAGTATAAAATTGTACTTTCAAATTATACTTCCTCGTATTGAGGCCAATAGTGATTTTAAGTTTTCAAATGCACTAGATTATTGAAGGTCTTTTAAATAGTATATGTGGTCAAGGAAAAAAATTATTTTGTACATAGATAATTTTTGAAGTGTAGTCTATTATGTAGATTATAATTTGCTAAATATTTATGTTAAAAAAAGTAGTAAGCAAATTGATAACGTTGTTTATCCACCTTAATATGATGTGTGGTCATTTCCCCAAACAAAACCCTTGATGAGGTTGCATATCCACATTAGCATGACTTGTGGGTTGTCCCTCGTAGTCGTCGAGTAGTATTTGGCTACTTTGAACTAAGCCCTAAGCATCCAAAGATAGGTAGAGACTTGTTAGCAACCCCTAAATGGCAAGCAACAAAAATATTAAGAGGAAAATATTATCTTTTTGTGTCAAACAACAAAACTAAGCGTGCGAGACCTAACAATACTCAATTAAGTGAACTTCCTTTATACGAACAGTGTACATATCACACACACATCGCACATAAATCCTACACATTCAAACTTGCCATACAAACCTACCATATTTGAGTTCATTGTGCTTAAGCTTACCATACAAAGACTTACCATGGATCTTAACTAGTCTTGCTCAAAGACATAATATCCTCACTTGCCATTCGCAAAGAGAGCACACAATCAAGGTATAATAGAGCACATAAATTAGGGAGGTCGATCCCCATTTGGCATAAAAAATACCTATTAATAATCTTCCATTGATATTTCTTACATAATTGTTTGGGTGACCATAGGATATTGTGTATTTACCCCATTTCCAATTTTAGTTTGAATATGACTCGAGCATTGAAGGGTCATTCTAAGCAAATATCAAGTAGTCTAGATGTAATATCCTAAAATTTCAAGAACATTTCGGAAAATGAGAAAACATAATTCTTTTTTATCTTTAGGGATAAATTAAAATAATTCTCATAAACACATAATTCTGAAAATTCTCTTATTTTCCAAAATTAAAAGAAAAACATAATTCTTTTTATCTTTCAGTATTACCATTAAATTATATTTTTGTCATTCTTATTGCTGCTAATTGCATTTACGTGACTTTTGATGGCATAAACACACATATAATGGTCATGTTCTATACTTATGATGTGGATTAAAATGGTGGATAATTAAATTTATTTATCATATATGATCAAATTGTTTTTGTTTTGAATTTGATATATTAAATTATATAACTTGATAAATAAATTAGTAGACCCCTTAAGTTACATGACAGTCTCAAAATATGAAAAGTCTTTATTCTGTGTGTCACTCATACATAAAAATTATTTTTAACTCTCACTAAGAGATTCATATTTTGTATTGACATATTCATGTATTGACATTTTCAAATATGTCAAGTAGTTTTAACTTTAACAAAAGAAAGGAAGGGGTGGTGAAAGATTAGTTTATGATATTTATTTTAATTTTATGTTTTATTTGAAGAAAGTTTTGAATTATTGAGACATTGAAGTCTTTATAAATATTTAGTACTTTTCATCAAATTACTATACTACTTAAGTTGAAAGTTTTAAAACTAGCCATATAAGATCGAAGTTAATTGTGTCTCTCAATGAGTTTTGATTTAGGCCACGTGTTGGAAGTTTATATTATTATTCGTAGTAGTAGGTTCAATTTTTATTACATTTTATATCAAGTTTTAATTACATGCCTTAAGTTTATTTTGTTGAGATTGCCATGTTAAGTGATAAAAAAAATTAATTTTTTTTTTAGTTAAAATATAATTATTTTAAATTATAATTTATTGTGTCGTAAATACCTAAATTACTAGTCAACCAACAGACGTACAGTTTAGAAAGAAAATGTTTGGCTAGTTATGTATCGATTATTTGCAAAATATAAATACAATTAAGATGACGACATTATAGATAAGTAGTCATATAATAAAATATTAGACGAAAATTAGATTATAATGTGAAAAGTACAATTAAAATGATTTGGACATACGAAGAGAAAATCAAGAGATGCCCTTGTGAGACAAATGAATGAGAAGCTTGTAGCAGAAGAAGGAAAGGAAGAACAAAAGAAAATATGATGGTAAATCCTTAAACATAACTTAGGATAGATTGTGATTATTGTTGTCGTTGTTCTTTCTTTTTAGTCAATGATAGCTAAGTAGAGAAGGCAAAATCAGTCAAAGACATCATGAGAATGAACATTTTATCATGTATTCCAACTTAAATATTGATCTCTCACAACAAAATAAATGATTTGCCGCTGATAACTTGTTGAAAGTAAGGTTTTAGGTTAGGCAGAAACTAGCCATTTTTCTGCAAGAAATGGTTTAGAGCTGCTCATTGATCTTGTTTGCATTGCGTCTCAACCAACAGAGCTTTAGGGATGCCTGGACATGGATCGCCCCCAAAAATTCGAGAAGATTGAAGAATGGAACATTGCCTCTTCCCTAGACAAGCCTGGCAAATCACGATCCAATGGGAAAAAAGTTGTGAATATTAAAGGCAAAATAAATTAAGTATGATGCAATGACTCCTAAGGTGGCATGCAGCCGCAGTATTTAGGCTTGAGCGGGGATTAGAAGTCTTGAATTTGAGTATTGTGTCCCATATGGAACTTGTGTCATAATCTGCTATTTTTTAAGCAGGATTTAAGGGTAAAGAATGATGTTATTACTAAAAACACATTTAAGGGTTTATTCATAATATATTGAAAGGTATTTACATGTAACAAATAACGGAGTGTTAAACTAGTCTCTAGCCTCATGGATTGGGGCAAACTGGCTCCATGAACCCTAGTCTGATGGTCAAGGTAGGAGTTGGGCGAGGCCCATTCTGCAAACTGGCTCTATAAAGCCTAACCCTGTGGGCATGGAATGGGTAAAGTGAGTCTTATTCTTCGCATGAGGTCCTTTAGTGTTGATTTAACCCTTTACCAAATAAAAATTTATTGAATTAATTGAATGAGATGGGATTGAAAGGTTACCTTCTCTGCAACAACTCTGGAGTTAGATGAGTGGCAGCCACCAATAGCATAACTTCCACAGTCACCGGAAGGAGTTCCAAAGCTTGCAAATAGAATCTTCGAAATGGTTGTATTTTTAGGACAAGAAAGTTGAATTTGAGGCCTCCTGCCATGGCTCTTCTCGTGCTTCTTGTGGTTGTACCCCGTCCATGAAGTTAACGGTGGCGGATGACCATCAGACACCCAGCCACACACTTTTGAAATCGAGACAGTTGCAATGGAGATATCAAGAGGGTTCCCATATTCTTCATCCAGTAAAACTAATAGGTTTCCGGTAGGTTCAAGGAAAGATCTAGGCACATGGTACCTAAGAAGGCAAAAGAATGATAATCACATATCAAGTTTTAATCTCACTACATATGACCGGCTACATGAATTCTAACTCACCAGCTATTTCTATTTATAGCGGAACTTTGATTAGCAAAAAAGAGAAAGAAAGTATTTACCATGTCTGTGTAGGAGATCCTGAAGGGGTGTGAAATGAGATCCAATATCGCCCTATACTTTGGCCGTTAACCCAAGCTTCACCTTTTCCCATGGAGCCGAGGCCTAACACAACAGGGTCGAGACCAGCAGGGGCATCGAATGTGGTCTGTTATAGTAACAATTAACTGCGTGGTCAGATTGGATTTCACCTTGACAACATGGCAATGGATGAACAAAAGTAGTGATGCAGACAACAAAGATAGAGGAGATATGCCTATTGCTTTTACTTGGAAGAGCCAACTTTGGCTATAACTTTTACTTGCCTTATACCATTTGAGTGGCTGAGCAGAAGAGTTGAACGAACTCCATCGGACTTTGCTTGATCCCTCTTCCGTGTAGACTTGCAGTGCCTCCCCATTCAATCCAACCTTCATGAATTCATCAGGTGTAATTCATATACTTTATTCTACTTCCACTTGGCGAGAGTTCTATACTAAAATACAATTAAACTCATAGCTAGCTACAAATCTATTGAATTTTTTTAGATCTCTACATGGCACATGAGAATATGGGGGAAGAAAGGCTGGTAGTCCACTGGGAATAGTGAACTAAAGATTACATTTCCATATTACTAAATATAGCTGGAAATGTATATTAGCCTCAAAAGGATCCACATTTAAGTCTAATTGGAACTGGAGGTATATATATAATGATAAATCATACAATGAAAATTACAAATATCAGTTTTCCAGGGTAAAGAACGAAAGAGCTTAATAACAGTACACATTGATAAAGAATTGGATCGAGGAAATAAATAAATAATGGGGATCAAATGACAGTCAGAATTATTAATTTAAAGAGCTCTAATGAATGGTCTCCAGTTGACAACTTCTATGTTAAATGAACAACAAAGTACAAATCCTTTTCAAGCATAAAGATTTGGATGAACAGGAGTGACTTAGTTAAGCAAAGCAGGAGGTAGCATTTTGACAGGTAGATTTAGATCACCTGATATCCCCATGAATAGTTGGTAAAATCTTTCGCATTGTTTTTGCTTAATATCATAACCTTGTCTAATCCAGCCTTCCGTCTCTCGAGAAATGCCCCCGAATCCTTCACATCAAAAATAAAAATGAATTATTGAATGTACCACAAGGCAACAAAATCGTATTATAGTTCTATATAATATAAAAGTACTTCAAATTAGGAGATGAAAGAGGGTTCTGGAAGCAACTTCAGCAATATTCAAAGTTTATCTGTGATCTTTTTCACCAACTTTTAGGTGCTACATATTGAGTGTACTGAATATGTACATCTTTGATGATGCTGTTTCCATTGCCACTAATGCATTGCTAAATTCAAAAAATAATGAAGATAGAGATCAAATAGTACCGGTAATCCGACCATTACGCTTAGTAAGGAGACATTGTTCGCTCCATTGTTTAATGAAACTGCATTGTTCAGTGTAATACCACTTGTATTACTGATTCCATGGGCAGACCCTAAAGAATAAATGAGAAATCCAGCAACATGTATGTCAAAATCTGATGAAGAAACAAAAAAAGAAAAGAAGACGGGCCAATTTTTTTTATGCATAGCAAGTAAAGACAATATTTTTGGCGTGCAGGAAAAAGGAGACGAATATTTGAGATGACATGTCATTCTCCTGTTGGATGCGCATTCTTGCTATGTAATATGTTATGAGATATCATCTCTTGTATCCAAAGAAATAATGAAATTTGGAAGATTTGTTTCAGTATGACTCTCATATTCCATTTCTCAATGGAATGCATGATGGCATTTCTTAATATCCTTTTGAAATCTGTTGTGTTCCATATACGTTAATAGAAGAGGAAATTTGTTCTGTTTCATTGGACAGAGCTTAACCAGTTTTGATTTTCACCTTTTTTGTTTTTTGGTACACGAAAATCACATCTTTGAATATATTAACCAGTTCTGTAAACCATGCTGGCATTAATTTTAAGGCATAGAACTTACCTACAAGTAGTCCATTGACAAATGCATGCAAAACATGTCCGCTAGAGCTCACAAATAAGACAGGCTGGTCATCAGAAGAATCATGCTGAAACCTGCATATGCACGATGTAGAAGGCATTTACTTGTGTCCTTGCACAATTACACGTATGGAAATGGTGCATGAGCATCCTTTTGTTATTTCTATCCCATATATACCTCTCATTTATTAAAATGTACTTGATTTAAAACAGAGATGCCTCTAAAATGAGTTGACTATAATCTTCAACCAAAAGCAATACGGATAAGTAGTAGAGAAGCAAATGATAAATATTTTTATTTTTAGGCTATAAGAAAATTGTTTGTTTTGCAAATCAGTACTTTTGTGTCCTAAATTCTACAGAGTGCTTATGTATCTTAAAGTTTTTTCCTCTTTCTATTGAGATAGGGCAAGCCTTAATAGTAGCAGTAAAGTTACTCCTATATGACGAGAAGGTTTCTATTTTAGATACAAGGTAGTCAACTATAAAGCAAGTTTTTTGAGTCGAAAGGAGAATTGCACTTTCTAGATCAACGTAGCTATAGAATAAATCTTAGCTTACCTGAAAGTTGACCACAGATAATCAGATGCGTCCTTTGTGGTATTCGTTTGCTCCAATAATGTCTCTGACCTCAATGATGTTTCATCAAAATTCGGAAAAACTTCTTTTAATTCTTCCCATCTATCAGCAGAATTTAACTTGTTAACTTGTACTGTTGATCTTGTATTATATTGTGCACTTACCTGTTCAGAAGAACGAGGGCGAAATTAACTCTCTGTGGAATTCAATTCACTTTGTTGAACTATATTAATCTGGAACTCAAAATTATGCAAAGATTAATTATTTTTCGTGGACCCTTTCAACTTTGTTTTCTACATTACACTGATGAATAATGTTAAAAGCATATAGAAGTAGTAAAAAGGATAAACTGTGTACAGAAGCTTCTGACAAGATGCTTCTACTTGGAACATGCATTGCCTTCTTTGTTACAGTTGGCTTCCAGATGGAGTTCGCAGTGTTGAATTTACCTTAGCAGTGTTGAAGGCAACAGTTCTGCAGTCAGGTAGGATGCTAATTGACTTTGGAGGCAGTTCATATGAAGAATTGTGGAACATAACTGTCACATTTTTTCTTCTATCGTTGTTCACAAGGAAGGCTGAACATTCTCCTTGTTTTCCTTCTAAGACAAAAGCCTGTATTACATATTTGATTAATATCAAAACTTTATCCCATGTTTAATTGTAGCATGGAGTCGGTGGAAAATAAAACAGCAACAAGTTCCTTTAATTTGCTTACTTCTTGTTGTTCACCCAAATGTGATGCAGTTGGTATCCCAGAGAGTAAAGGTCCTGAACATAGCTTTATTGCAGCATGTAACTCCTTGAGATGACCCCATTTTGGTTGTCGAATTAAACCTGAATTTATTAAGTATTGAGATCAATTTTTGTTTAGAATCTATACTTCTATAGTACTGGGGTACAACAAACATCTGATCACTTACCATATTCATCAAGAGGAGCTAGATCATAATAGCTTGTTGGTACATAAGCAGAAGCTGTTCTTCCAAAATTTGTTCCTCCATGATACTAAAAAAAATGAAATATTGCAACAAAAAATTCAAATAATATGCACTAGGTGAAGCTCAGTGTTGGAAGATTATGTCAATAGGTTAATTTGGCAGATATCGTTTTGGAGCTTCTTAGTTAACAAAAGTTGATGCTAGCATACTATGCATATTGACTGAGATCATTGACAGGAGATTATCAGTACCATATAGTAATTGACAAAACTCCCATTCTTCCTTGCAATGAATAATGCAACGTGAAATGCAATGTCCTCTGGTGGCCTTTCTCTCGGATCCTCTCCATAATGGTGATAGCTGCAACAGGAAAAGGTAGAAGGTAATAAACTAACTCAAGATTCAAGAAACTGATGCAGATAGAACCTGCACGCACCCAGCAGCAAGACAATATTGATTAACTGGATAATATCAAGGGCTCTTATTTAACAATTTTTAGCTGCCATAGTGAATCTGCCTGCAGGGGAACATTTTCTTGGTGAAATTATGTAAATCTACAATTAACATTTAAAAATGTTAAGCACTTACCGATTCGTCCAATTCTCAGTCCAGATAGACGGCTTATTAGGCGAGTTTGGTCCTATAAATGTTTCTCCGCAATTCAATCCGTTGCATGCGTTGATCTGCAAAAGAGACATGTATGAACAATGGAAGTTTAGATGAAATTCTGAGAAACAGAGCAAGTGCAACTTTATTTATTCATTTGTTCCGCTATGTAATGAAGAAACACAACTTATGAGAAAGAGGTTTAATTCTTCATGAGACTTGCTTAAAGTTGCATGTTCTTGAGGTAGCTTTCATTTGATCTCTCTGTTTTAGTAACATTATGGTTTTGCTTATCCTGCCAAGTTTTTACCTATACCAATTACATATATATTGCAGGTAACTGCACTAACCACTGGATCAGGAGCATCATCTTGCTTGCACATTGTCCACGGCACACCAGTTTGAAGCCCCACAGCCATTTCTGCTGCCCAAAGAACATAAGGCGGGCCGGTCACAGGAAAAGATTTTTCTACATTTTGGTACTCATTCTCGATCTGCACGAACATATAATGAATTTTAACATCACATGCCACAATCTTAAAGCAATTCAAAACTTCAATTCAATGCATGCTTATGCTTAACCTGTGACAGTATGATCGGCCCTCCCTGTGAAGCGTATAGCCCTTCAGACTTCATCATGTTCACTATTTTTGCCGTGAAGCTTTGCATATAAAACTGCAAAATATGAGCTGAATCAATCTATGAAATGTACAGGTCCAGCTTTGTGAATTCTCAAGCGGATGCATTATTTAAGAAGTGGTCAGCACCTTGAAGGGTTCATTATCTGATCGATATACTATGCCCGGAATGTCATGCAACCAGAATGGTAACCCTCTGAATTAACATAGAAAGTCGTATGAGTAAATGCAGGTTAGTTATGAGAACACAATCATATTAATCAACTGAACATTCATTTGATGGACAATTATTTACCCATAATTCCATTCACTTTCAATGAAGGGTCCAATCCTAAGACTTGCATATAGGCCCTGTGCTTGGATTTCTTTCATGAACCTTACTAGGTCCCTTCTTCCACTAAAGTCATACTGCAATATGAATATCAAGAAAGTGAGCCTAGCTTGTGTATTTATGTTATAGGATCAGAAATTTTAACCAAAAATTGTTGTCTTCTTGCAGGATCTATTAATTCTTGACTTAATTTGGAAGTCATAGGTTGACTTGTACATTTTCAAAATACCGCTAATAATTAATCAAATGATGACAAGTGGACTTGGTTTTCATAGAGAACTTGAGTGAGGAACAGAAATAATGGGTATTTTAAGATTGGAAAGTACCATTGCCAGACATTTTGGCAAGGGTTATGGTATTAAAGCTCTATAAAATAGCATTTTTAAGGGGAAAAAAGGTAATGCAAACGAAATTTGTATTATATATAATTTATCATGCAAAATATTGTCTATGCATTAGTAGTCAAAATTATATATTTTTTCAACCTTGTTAATTTAAGTTCTATTCTAAGGTCAAAATGTAAATTAGCATGCATATTTCATTATTAGAGTGTTGAAATCACTTTAATTGATTTTTATAATTAAACAAAAGGGAACTAATCAAAAGCGCGGGACTGATCGTAGAGAGAGAAAGAGAGAGCACCTGCCCAGGTTGCGGCTCATGGATATTCCAGAAGACATAAGTTTGAATTACATCTAATCCTCCTTCCTTGGCTTTGGAGATCAAAGATGGCCACATCTGCGTACAATAATAGCACGTGTCATTTAGTCTACCCAGATTGAGGCCCAATTTATTGCAGGCCGTGATTTAGGATAAGACCCAGATAAACTTGAAAAACCCATTTCGTTGAGCTTGAAATATGAGTCTGTGGGCTGGCACGTCCATTTTTGCCAGCCTACCTTCATTGAATTTGGACAAGAACACTATTCGAGATGGTATAAGCAATTTGCAGTATTCAACACATTTTAATTGCTTTTTTCTTTCAATCTTTTCACTTTTGTAGACATGCAATATATATATATATATAATTTTCTCATAAATAATAATAACGGGCCCGTGCATCCGGGAATGGTGTTATTGTCTTCTCAGAAAATCCGGCTGTATATATTAAGGGAAGTTGATGATATCACCTTTCCATTAACAAATTTATGGTATTTAGCAGGGTCGCTCAACTTTTCCATCTAACAAGACTGCCCTTTTCAAGTTACAATTGTTACAAATTAAGACTGCCTTTTTCCAGTTCCAAAGTTCAAGCATCATTTCTCTATTATTATGTACAATATAATCACTTACAAAATAATAATACTTTATAATTCGCAAAATATTAAATCAACATGATTTTTTAATTAATTTTAATTAAAATATTATAATATTGTTTATTTTTATTTAAAATTATAAAATTGTAGCTACTATATATTTTGATATAAAAATTATGATCCATTTTCATGAAATTATGATTTAGAAAAGTATAAAAAAAAATTTATACATTTGACTTTGGTCAAATATGAATTCATCCCTTTAGAAAAGTGGCAAAACTGAAAGAATTTGGGCACCTGTCACATTCCGGTTGCTCACCCACCAAGGCGGTGACAATAGAATGACTCGACTAATTTATGTTCTTTCAGTTGCCTCTTTTTCCGTTCTCCTCTTTTTTAATTCAATTAATGAACTCAAACTGATTTTCCCTAACACACGAGGAAAATAAGGATGAAGAATAAAAATAAATGAAAAAATATGAGACTCTAGAAAGTAACGTTTTTATAGATTTTTTTTATCTAAAATATAATGAAAATAAAAAAATAAAAAAAACGAACACTACTTTGTGACAAGAGGAATGAATATAAATAAAAAAAATATGAATTATTATAAGAAATAGAGTAAGATGAAAATTCATATAAAAGATGCCTATTCTCATTAGATTTTGTATTGTATACAAAATTATTATAAAAATAATTAATAGAGAAGCACCTATGTTACACGAAAACGGAAACGGGAAACGTTTCTGATAGGAAGTAGAAACATGGAAACGAACGTTTTTCTAAAAAAATAGGTACAAATAGGGTTTGAAACGGGAATAAGAAACGTTTTTGAAACGTTTCAAAAACGAAAAAACGATACCTATGAGGTTTTTCATGTAACATCGAGAAGCACTAACGAAAATAATTGAGAAATTCCATAAATGAGGAGATTGTTAAATGTTGAATATATGCTGTTAGAATCTTCTGGTGTCGAACATAGGCGGGAAAATCATTTTGCTATGGATGCATCTACCATTTGTGGATATGCATTCATGAATGTTTGATTTGATAGATCAGAGCACATACATACATATATATATATAAATATATACATACACACAGATAGAGGAAGCCAGAGAGGACTTACATCGGGAGTGCTTCGAGGATAGTGAATTGAGCCGGAAAACAGAATCTTCCTCTCGCCGTTGATGATCAGCGATCTACTGTCATACGTCACTTCTCCTCCACTGGCTCCACCGGCGACCACCAGCAGCAGCAAGCCAACCATAATCCACCACCAGCACCGCCGCCGCTGCCACGACGTCTCCATATACATATATATAATCGAACTAATTAATTTGCAGCTCCTCGATCGATGGTCACTACAGCGCCTCAAAAGCCGAAACTCTTCTCCATCTCCGGCCACATGCGGAGATGGAACGATTAATTTCTTCCTAATTGCTCTTCCCGCTTACTTCATCTGTCTGATCATTGGTATCTCCGTGTAGGCATATATATATATATATAGAAACTAGAAAGCAACTTAAGCTTCGAAAGGTAAGGTCAATTTTGATGAGATTGAAGCTATGAATGCATGAGATCTGCGGATGAATAAATTGGAACTTGAAGGAGAAGGAAACACTGCTTAGTTTTGCACGCCAACTTGGGCTGGCATACGGTTGGGCGATCGTTTCATTGTGAAGACGCTGAGAGAGAAACAAATTATATATTTCTATTTTATTATCAATTAAAATAATAATATTTTGGTGTCATTATAATTAAATATAATTATTTAACTTAGGAGTCATATATATATTATTTAATGGATAAGTCTAAATAAATTTGAGAATCGAATCAAATTAATTTTTAATTTATTTTTTTTTCAACTTAACTTGATTCTAATTTTATTTTTTTGAATCATTAAGTTTGAGTTAGATCATCGACTCTATATAACTCACGAAATTTGACTAATCGGAAACATTTTTCTAAGATTGTATTTCTTTTTTTTTTTTCTAACTTCTATTAAATTAATATATTTTATATATCTTAATCAATGATTTCTGACTAATCTTGTTCTAAATCATTTGTTATTTGGATTAATATTGTAAATTTCATATAATTACGAATTTTAGTGATTGAGTCAAGGCAAGAGCATGCAATTCAACCTATTTGATATCTTTATTTTTTACCCATAAACTAATATTCAATTATTATCTATTATTTAATAGAGTTTCACCATCGAGTCACACTACAAACAACACGTTAACCTCAGATTTGTTTTGTTCTATTATTTGTATCGAGTGTCGATACGGGCATAAAAGGGGGAAAGGGGCCATGCACCCCTCCTCAGTTTGTATTATGAGTAAATAAATAGTTACTAACAATGAAAATATTATATATGAGTAAATAAATAGTTACTAATAACGAGAATATTATGTTTTTCATGTTAGTAAGTATTCATTTACTCATGGTACATGATGGACCACCTAATTCCATGGGCGGCTGCTTCTCCTACCCCTAAGGCCTTTTTTCTCTTTCTCTCTGCCTATTTATTCAACTCTCCTTCCAGTTCCACCATCAATTATAACTATCGGTGACTACTATGGTCAAATGACTACACTGCCCCCTCTTATTTGCACAAACATTTCATAATCAAATATGGTTTCTTTGTCATTTCCTTTCTTTCAGCTTAAGAAAATCTCCAGCATTACGCATTAAACATTCTGTTGATTATGCCGTGAAGAAATTTCAAGACATGGCGGAAAGACACGCCTTGTCTTTGGATTCAAGTCAGGAGGACGTGCCGAATGGCTTTGTCTATTGGTTTTGTGCTTCTTGTTTCAATTTGGAAGAGTTAGGTATCAATTGAAATAATTTCTGTTAATATTTGCGATTCAAAATATATTGATGTATTTTATTTGTATTTCATTTGCATTTAATGTGAGTTTATTTCATGTGAATTTGTGTATATGTACATAAATAAAGTAGGTTGAATATATAATATAATATAGGTCAATTTCATTGCGAGCCGTTAATTAAAGCCCAAGCCCATATTTATGTTAAACCCATGAATTCTATTTGTATCCATTGGCCTGTGTATATATATATGGCTATTTTGGTGCAAATAAGAATGAAGGCACAACCAGATGCAACGCACAAGAAGCAAAAGCCCTAATCAAGCAAGAGGAATGAGGAAGATCGAAGGCACTTTCTGCAAATTAGAACAGAGAAGAAGACGGTAAGGCATTTTTCAATCCTGTCTCACGATAAGTATGTATTACTTGGGGGTTTTTTTTGTGAGAGATTGGTGAGATATGAGTGCTGAGTTGCTTGGGTATTTGAGCTTTGTACTCTGGTTTGTTTTGTTTTCTTGATTTTGGTTTGGTTTTTGATTTGAGAGTAGCTGAGATGATCTCGTGCATGTATTGTATAAATCCCTTGTTCCTATTCATATAATGGATTGACTAGAGGCGGAGCCCCTGCCTTAAGTATAATTTTTTCGAATCTGAACACGTATATGCACTGTTTATCTTCTATTCTTGCGTTTGTGCATTGTGTTCTTCGTTTTCTTTCGTTTAGTTCGATTATTTGTGGATCTTGGTACTTTTCTTGATCTTAGTCGTGTGGCTATGTGATTAGTTTCACATGAGAGATTTCTCAACAAGTTTAAAATAAATAAATGAGTGATGTCGTAACAAGGTCTGACGTTTTCTCAATCAATTAATTATATGATATCATTGTTGCAAATTCTCGTTTAAACCTGATAATCTATTGTCTGGGGGAGACTAAATTTGTCACATTGGAGCCCTTTCAAAATGTCTCTTAAACTTGCATTTAGGAAGATTATAAATGTACTATATTTCAATAAGTTTACTGTTCACATAAATACATAAAATTCAAAGCAACGGGCGGTTGCCATATTGCCAATAACAACGGTTTTGATGTCGTGTTTTTTTTAATTATTAATTAGAGAGATTAAAAATAAATTAAGTTAAATTTAATTTTAATTAAAGTCGTTTGTGTTAAAATGAATGACACACTGTTTAAGTAAAAATATAAAATCACAACAATCTCTAAAATTATTTTTAAATCATGAAAAATATCTATGAAAATTCAATAATTAGGGAGAATCTTGATGCAAGAACTGGAGTTCGATCAACCAGTTCAAAAGCTGATTGGAAGCCAACAGTTCAAAACCTAAACTAAACTAGTTTCATTTGATAAAAGAGAGGAAAAGTATCCCCCAAGCCCAATGAGCCACTATCGTACGGATAACAAAATTGAGCTGGAACAACCAACGATCCTAGATAACTTGTTTGTAAGGACCAATAAATACATATTTCAATTAGAGGTCACAAGGACAATTGAGATATATGAAGAGAGGGACCGAAAGAGGAAAGAGAGAGATGTGGACGAAGGCCCTAGCCAGCGACAAGATAAGGCTAGGAAGCTAGAAAGAACTCGACTTGATGAACCTCGGTCCACAACCCCAGCAATGATTGAGGGATCTGGCCTCATAAAGCTCTCGAAGAGGCCTGATCGACCTATGGAAAAAAAATCGAGATAGATACTACAAATATCATGGAACTCATAATCATTCAACTTATCAGTGTTTAGGGCTAAAAAACCAAATTGAGGCACTTATTCAAGAAGGACATCTACAAAGATATGTGATGAATGAGAACAGGGACGGACCTAGGATTTTTTACTTGAGAAGCTTCAATTTTTTTTTTTCTAACCAAGCTTTATCAAAAGAAAAAAATAAAAAGATAAAAATGAAAGTTTAACGAATTTTGTATGCATATTTAACATAATTTATTAACTTAAAAAGAGAAAACAAAAAATAATAAAAAATACAAAAAATGGTCATGTTATTAATCAATCTAAAATTTAATTATATTATTTTTATTTAATTATATTAAAAATTGAATTATATTATTTTTATTTAATTGATAATAATTTATCAATTGATTTCATTTTATTTTATTTATTTTATCAATTAATTGCAATCCTCACAATAAATAAAAAAAAAAGCACAACAATGTAATTGTGGGATTGTAGAACCCTAGGCTACACCCTATCATTATTGTTAACAATATGTATTATATATAATATATAATAATTAATAATAACTTTAATTATATAATAATATTAATTATTTAAAATATTTATTTAATATTTTGTTTTCCTTAATTTTTTTCTCCTCCTCCTCCTCCTCCTCCTCCTTCTTCTTCTTCTTCTTCTTTTTCTTCTTTTTCTTCTTCTTCTTTGAACTTCTCCTGCACGCACGAACACCTTCCAGATCTGCACCGCGCACCTTCCAGATCCACCGATCACCGCACATCTTCCAGATCCACCGATCACCGCGCACCTTCCAGATCCACCGATCACCGCGCACTTTCCAGATCTGCACCGCGTTTCCTAGATCAGGACCGACAACCATCGATCACCGGCTGCCGTCATAGATCTGCACCGACAGCCACCGGTCTGCACTGCGCACCATCCAGATCCACCGGTCACTCCTGATTTGCACCGCGCACCTTCCAGATCTGCACCTTGACCATCGCCACCTTCGCCGGCCATCAACGCCGCTGCCCGCTGCTACTGAAACCCGACCCGAGCCGACCCAATTCAGGTTCGACCCATCCAATTAGATCTGATTCATATCTGATTCGACTCATCCAATTATATATGACCCATATCTGATTCAACTCATCTAATTAGATCTGATTCGACCTATCCAATTAGATCTGATTCGACCCATCCAATTAGATCTGACCCATATCTGATTCAACCCATCTAATTAGATCTGACTCATACCTAATTTGCTTAGATTTAGTCAGAACTCAGATCTATCGTGCCAAGGTTCGACCCGTTTCGATATGGTGCTTGCAAAGTTTTGAGAAGACGGCGTACCCCACTGTGCATCTTTGCTTCTTATTTCTGTCATGAGGAATGATCCACTTATTTTGTTGCCATCCACTGCATTTTTGGTGCCAGAAATGCCTCAATCCTCTTGACCCATCTTCCAAAAAGTGACCGACTTAGAATTGCTATGACACGCTTATTTGAAGCTCAAGCCCGGCTTCAGGACCCCGTCTATGGTTGTGTAACTCAGATTCTTGCCCTTCAACAGCAGGTTAGTGATCTGCAAGCTTATTGAGCTGTATTGCAGGATTCACTATTCGCACACTATTCTTCACATCCCCAACCTGTTCCTCAACCTGATCCAAACCCAAACTAGAGCCCTGATCTTCCCATCATTCCAGAAAATGCCTCTCTCCTTAGTTTTCCCGAGGCCACTTCTCTACCTTACCTTGATGATACTAGTAGTAACCAGATGCCACTTCGAGATGACATCGATGAGCTAGGACTCATCGTATTTGGCAACCATCGTCATCACTGAGTATCGGCAACATTATTAGTTCTATGGTTTGATTTTGATTTTTTTTTTTTTTGGGTACTATCTCATGGTTTGGACCTCTTATAAATATTTTGAACATATGAAATGAAAGTTATGTTCTTGGTTACTCGTCAGTAGTATTCCATTTTAAATGAGTCGTGCTCGATATTGGCTCACGAACGGATCTAAATGAATATGGAAATTAGTTTTGATTCTAGAATATGAGAAAGCAGAAAGCTGATTGTTGAGGCAATATTGAAGAAGAAGATCGTCGCATGAAGAACCAATTTGAAATAATAGCTTAGGTTTAATTTTTGGATTTGAGAGTTAAAAGATTTTAGGGATTTATTCTAGGTTTGGATTGATAATGTATTTGGGCTTGGGCTGAAATATATTTGGGCTGGTTGGCTGGCAAGTTTGAAAAAAAAAAATATTTGGGCTGGTTGATTGGGGTGGCCTTAGAAAAAAAAAATATTTTTTTAATACTAAAAAGCCTACTTTTTAAAAAAATTGGGGAGCTCCAGCCCACTCTGCCCATGGGCTGGGTCCGCCTCTGAATGAGAAGAGAGGTGATTGAGAGCCTCATAGAAATGACGAGAGGCCTTAGGGCCAAGAAGGACAACCAACGACAAAATGAAAGGACAATGAATGACATACAAATTCCTCCCCTAGACAATGAGTCGACCCACCATGCTATCCATGTTATTTCTGTTAGATCATATGTGCCCAAAAGTATATCTTTATGTATTTTGTCGACATTTTAAATAAATGAATAAATGTTGATTTATTAATGTATATTAATTTTTTGAGCAATTCTTCGATGATCATAAAGATATTATAAATCAAGTGCTTAAGTTGTAAAATACATAAAGATTTTATTTATAATGCAATCTAAATTTATTATCCATGATCAGTGAATAAATTAAATTACGAACACTTTATTCTGATAAGATTATTTTAATTTTACTGAAAGTTTATCTTTGATTTTTGCAATAAAATTAAAAGTATAATTTAGATATATTGGACTAGACCAAGTTGAATTTAATTTGCGACAATGACCACGCAAAATTAAATTATATTCAACATATTGTACACAAGACCTTGATTATGAGTAAATAATGGACTTTGATTATTAACTTGAACGTGAGATTAAAATTATTAGTTAATACCTTGATACTTTGGGAATTAACGTGAAGTAACAAGGAACATATATTTACAATATGGAATTCGTCACCTATAAGGTACGATTATTAACTCAATGAATTTTTCGATAGACAATTAAATTTGAGCTTAACAATTTGGCAATTCTAATCAAATTATTATCGTGATGTGATCACTATCAACTGTCGAACAAAAAATGTCGAACAAAAAATAGGACTTGAGGAATTATAAATATTTTGAAAGAGCTCTCTGGTCATTTTAGTTTAATTTCAAATATTCTAAATGATCAACCGGGGTCATGCGTAGAATCATTTTGTTGATAAAATTATTGATTTTATTATTTCAATAATTTCAATTGACTTGAGAGTGCAATTTTGTTCTTTTAGTGAAATAGACCAATCAAGAGTTGACTAGATCAAAATTGAATTATTTGAGCTTAACTCAATTGAGTCCCATGAGGTCCCTCTAGTGGCTTCAAAATAAGAATTGTGTTTAAATTATAAGAGTTATAATTTAAAAGGAATTACACTAAAATTATCATATATTTATTGGACAAATTGTTTAATCATTAAAAGTACTATAAATTATCGCAATGTATCTAGACAAATGTCTTGACCAAATATGTTCCAATCTACTAAAATGGAAAAAAAAATGCATTCAGTGTATGATATGAGTGATTTTGGGAGAGAAAAATGAAGTCTTCCTATTTCTCCCAAAATTCATGTTTAATTTATCCAACTTATTTGGAAAAGGGTAATTCTATTTGCAACCATAGAATTTGCTCTTTGTAACCATTCTAACTAAAATATTTAATTTTACTATTTGCAGCCACACTTATTCCTTTTTGCAACCATTTACATGCCAAATATACCCTCCACACACTCAACCCTCAAAAACTACACCCACGCGCATCAAATCATATTCTTCTCTTCCTCTTCCTTCTTCTTCTTCTTCTTCTTCGTCTTCTGTGACAGTGCCACCGACTTAGCCTCGCCCACTTTGTTTGCTTCATCAAGCCTGTTGGAGTCCCCCAAATCACATAAATAGGTAAACATTTTGATTCATATTGTTTATTGTTCATTTTGATTCGGCAGACTTGAGCGTTCGAGGGATGGGTTCCCCCGAACTGGGTTTGTCGGGGGAAAAGATTTCCCCCGAACATCGCTGTTTGGGGGAAAAATTTTCCCCTAACAACGATGTTCGGGGGAAAATTTTTCCCCCGAACTGGGTTATTCGGGGGAAATTTTCCCGAACAACGGGGTTCGGGGGAGCCCCAACCCCCGAAACTCGTTGTTCGGGGAAAAAATTTTCCCCCAAACAACGATGTTCAGGGGGGTGCGAGTTCCCCCGAACCTATTGTTTGGGTAACCCCAACCCCTGAAACTTGCCTAATTAATTTTTTTAATTAATCTTGTGTTTTAGAAAAATATTAATAATTTGTGTGTTATATTGTATAGATATGGTACGCGCCAAAAGAAATGAAGAAGAACGAGCTCTTCCTTCTTCCTCTCGACAGCGTCCCACTGCATCGAGGACAAGGAGAAGAGTAGAGGGTACTAGTGAGCCACTAGATGTATCAGAAGCAGTAGATCCATCTCTTTTAGAGCCACATGCCTCACCATCTGTTGCCATTACTGCGGATGCTATTGAGGCTAGTCAGCAAGAGCAACCATCCGATCACGATGATATTTCTGTTGGACCATTACCTAGAGGCCCCGAGGATCCATCCATTCTGAAAAGCTTTAAAAATCACGTTGCGTTTGCAATATGGTCAGGAGAGGTAAGTTATATTATTTTTTTGTTACACCAATGTTATTATTATAATTGAAATAATTAAGTATTTTTTTATTATATTTTTTTATTTTAACAAGAAAGAGGTGTATTAAAATGTAGAAGTCATGGATTAAAAATTCCCGAATGGCCATTAAATAATCAACGTGTTCGTGATATCGTTATGGCCTCTAGTTTATCACCTTTGATAGATTGCAGGCATTTACAGAAAGATGGCAGCCAGAGACGAATACATTTCATTTACCATTTGGAGAGCTAAGTATAACATTATATGATGTGTCATCTATTTTGAAGATTCCAGTCACTGGAAGGCCCGTATCTATCCCTTATCATTTGAGTGGTAACGAAGCTCGTGATTTATTATCTAGTTTACTTGGGATTTCAATAGATATAGCAGCCCAACAGATAGCAGAAAATAGAGGATCATTTGTAAAGTTAGATTGGTTAAGAAAAACATTCATGCATGTACCAGATTCAGTTTCCAACGAAGAAATCCAACATGTCAGTAGAGCATATCTGTTATTTTTATTAGGTTGTAGCTTATTTGTAGATAAGAGCGGTACATTAATTCCAGTGGCCTATTTGACATTGTTGGATGATTTGAGTATGATTGGTAGTTATGCATGGGGAGCTGCATGCCTAGCATATTTATATAGACAGCTTGGCATTGCGAGTAGACGAGAGGTGAAGAGCATCAGTGGATATCTTACTTTACTTGAGGTAATTATTTTAATTTCATAACTCTATGTTATGTATGTACATATATTTAACATATATTAATAATTATTTATATGAAATTTACAGGCATGGGTATATGAACATTTTCAATTTAGTAGAAATAAATACAATTTGTTATATAGTGATAAACAACCACGGGCTCTTCGTTGGTTACCTGTTCGTGATAATGATACTTTACAATCTGTGAGGGAGCAGATTGATGATTTATTACCAGACGAGGTATTTTATTTTCGTTTTATGATTTTATAAATTAATTAATATATTCTAAAATTAATGTTTACATTAAAAAAACACTTGCAGGTAATTTGGATGCCGTATTGGAGGGCTCGTGCACATCACCCATTACCAGAGATTACATTTTTCTCGGGTTGTTTGAAATGTGGAAGTATTATCGAACCATACCATCCTGAGAGGGTATTACGATAGTTTGGGTATGTACAAACTATTCCTTCACCTCCATTATCACCTATTGAAGCTAAGCGGGGTGCAGGTACGACATCATATCGAGTAATTTATGCATTTATTGATGATAGTTAGAATCGGTGGGATATTCATTTATTACCACCACATCGACACGGTAAACCTTGTGAATTTCTGTGGCACTTTACATATGAATACTTACCGTGGTATGGATCTATTACTCATGCATTGATATAAAATCCTGAACGTAAATCAGGGTTCGATAGAGGTGGCCAAGATCTACTTAGTCTTACTGAAGCAGTAAGATTTTAAGTTTTGTTTAAGTTATTATTGAATATAGTTTATTTAAATAAAAAACATTGATATTTTTTTTTCCAGCGTAATGATGTTGCATTACGTGCTCTCAATCTTACCATGTCAAGTGTTGAACCCGTATCCTCAGATGCATGGAGAGAGACGTGTATCCACGTAAACCGTATTCTATCATCTTCTACAAGCTTCAATCCATCGCCCGTGTGTGATGCTGCCGGACCCTCCACATCTCGTACTTCTCAACCCCCCAATCAAGATAAGCAAGACTAATTCAAGCATGATGAGTACGTCTAATTCAAGCACGAGTAGGATGGAACATTGAATCAATTAATTATTTTTATTAGTACTTTTATTGGCTGTATTTCTAAAATGGATCAAGTTATTTAAGTGATTTGTAATAATATTTTATTGTTAGTTTTAATTTAATGTAATTTTATTTAATTTTTCTTTCTCTTTTATATTTAACTAAACAAATTAAATTTTAAGTGGTTGAAGACAAAAAAACAAAAGAAAATATGAATTTTGATGTAACTTTTAAAAAACTTTAAGAAAACTCAAATTAAAACAACTAAAAAAAATTATAAATATAAATGTTGATTTAACTTTTAAAATTACTAAAATTAAAGGAACTAAACAAATTAAAAGTAAAGAAATATAAATTTAATATAATGTAACTTAAAAAATATAAATTTAATATACCTAAAAATGCTGGCAGAGAGGTATCAACGTGCAGTCTTCGGGAATCACTCAAATTACAGAATCTCTCGCTTCGGTGATTGGGGATGGCCCCGAATCCTTAACTTCGAGATTTTCAAATACTTTTGAATTTATGAGTTCAGTGATTGAGAATTTTTCCGAACCCTCGAGTTCGGAATTTACAAATCCTCCCGAATCTCTAGATTCGGTGATTGAGGATGACCTCGAACTTAAAGGTTCGGGAATGCTGCGGGTTCCCGAATCACAGGATTCGGATATATCGACTCCCCCCGAATATTGAAGTTCGGGAGAGTTTTAATTTAATTTTCTGTTAAAATTAAAGCAATGGAAAAGAAATTAAAACAAAATGAATATAAATTTTGATGTAATTTCAAAAAAAATTAAATAAACTAAATTAAAGCAACTGAAAAAAAAATTATAACTAAACAAATATTAATTTTGATATAACTTTAAAAAAAACTTAACAAATAAAAATATTAAAATTAAAGAAATATAAATAAAATATTAAAAACCTAAATTAAAGCAACTGAAACATATCAATGGTACTTGCATACAAATCACATTTTATAAAAACATCACATATTTAATACACAATAACAACTATAACTAATACAATTATAATTTTATAAAAATAAAACTTGATAAACAAACTACCACATAATTTTCTTATCCATCACTTAAATCAATAACATTACATTCATATTTTTGTCAACCATCACTTAAATCAATAATATCTTTAGTTGCCACATTTTTGTCAATCATAGACAAAAATGCTTCAATTCTAGCTATATATGGTGTTTCCCATTCTCGTGCACTATCAGCTCGATATCTATGCCACTTGAGTGCAACAGGAGGTATTGGCGAGTTTGGTTTAAGAAATACCTGAAAAATAATAATAACATGTATTATTAATAACAATCTAATAACAATATAATAATCCAAATACACAACATAATAACAAATAAGAATACCTGAACAAAATGACAATCATTCACAAAACCAATACTAATAATTCTGTGTTATAGTGATGGAGGAGGTACTGATCTCAGCGGAAGATAGGTAAGACATTGAAGTCTAAACAAATGGATCAAGACCACATTATACTTTGAAGCGATCAAATGTCCCATGTCAGGTAATGTCATCCAGTGCTGGGGAGGTGCAACAGACTCAAAGCAAGAGAGTACATGCATTAACTCATCTACACGCATATTAGATCCATATAATTGTGAATACTCAGCACGAAAAACATGTAACTCTTGAATCAGGTTAAGACGAATATCTCCCCAATTTTGCTCACTCATGCCAAGTAATGCCGCAATGGCACGAAACCCACAATGTCCATCAGAATCTACATTCACAATATTGTGTATGAAATATTGTACGTTTGGTGGAAAAGAATCATCATAACCTCGCAATCTATATTTCACATTCACACGAGATTTTGAATGTTTACATTCCTTCCCTATCTTACTTGAACTCTGTATTACTGGGTTGTATTATCATGAGAAGACTGTACTATTTCAAAATAAGATAGATCACGCTTGGTAGAACTATCAAAGTGATATTTTTTCTTTGAGGATGGCTTACCTTTTGTTTTAACTTTAACACTTGGCGCCATCAATGAAGTTGTAGCAGGATCAACTAATTCTCTCAACTTTTGTTTCACTACCAATTTACCTGCCTCTGATTCTAATTGAAACTTCTTATATATGGTATCTATCTCTGGCTCAATCATCAGTAGAGATGAGATATCTTCATCACAAGTAGTCTGCATCAAATGTAACTTTCTCCAATGAGAATGCACAACTAATAAGGGAATTGGTCGTCCTTGAATGATGAACTCTGCAATTTCATGTGCACAAGGCAAACCATGTGTACTTCTTATCACACATCCACATGAAATCTTATCCACCCCAATTTTCTGAGCTATCTGTGTTTCCTTTAACACCATATTCATTGCATTTCTAGAGATAATACCTCGTAATTCTCTGAAAATTTCTGGTTTGAAATTATGTTGCACCAATGTTAAGCTCTTCTCAAACAATCCTTTGATCTCAGTATGCTGTAACTCAATAAGAGAGTTGATGATTGTCCATGATGACTCAAAATCACCTTGAGATGATCCAAGATGTCTTTTCAGCTTCGCATGCGCACTCTCAGCCCTTGAACAAAATCATATTGATATATCAGATATCGTAATTTTTGAGTATATTATAATATAAATAATAAGTAAAGATATATAAGATTTGAGTTTTATAAATAGTACCTGTTAGTAGTAACATTCCCAAAATGCATTATCTTATTTGTCCACGCTGTAACAAACTTTTCCTTATAATTATTCAACCATGCATTTCTCACATAATCAAGTGCATTGTCATATATATGATACTCAACTGTTAAGTCATGAAGCCGACGTTCATATTCATTCTCAGTTGAGGCAAACATAACAAGCTGCCAACCTAATATAAACTTCTCCCATGTCTCTTTTGTATCGAAGAACTTCTTACAATTAGCGAGTACATCTTTTGATATATGCCACCTGCACAATAAAGTGGTAGCATTTGGAAACACTTTATATATTGCATTTATCAATGCTAATTCTCTGTCCGTAACAACTACTCTCGGAAATATATTAGATCCCATCAAACTCTGTAATCTTTCCATTGCCCATGTATAGTTATCCTCGTATTCATGATCCATGAATGCAAATGCAACAGGAAAACTCAATTCAGTGGATGTTACACCAACAATCTGAAGCAGTGGATATCTATACCTATTAGTTTTGTATGTACAATCCATTATTAAAACATGGGGGAATACCTTTAATAACTCTATAGCCATCGGATGAGCCCAAAATAAATCTGTAATACAATCTGTTGATCTCTCACATCTATGCCATTCCACATAATTACATTCTCCTAATTTCTTCATCAACTGTTGCATTTGTAATCGACCACCTTTCTCTATAAGTCTATATCTTTGACGTGCATTATATATAGTTTTGATAGTAGTTACGTTTCTATGGTCCTGTGCCTTTATAGCCATCAAAATATTTCGAAGCTTCACAAGATTATTAGACATTGTATTCAATATTTTTTTCTCTTCTTCTGTAAGCCGCCCTGCATATGAATGACCCTCAAGTTGAGTTGATGGTGCATGATTGTGAAATCCACATGTAATCTTCAACTTCCATTTTTCGTCTAAAACTTTGAGGCCAACTAATTGAAATGGACAATCACATTTCTTCGAACCCGTACACTTACGTTTTAATTTTTCCCCTGATTCTTCTCTCTTTTTTGATGGTCTATATTTTCCACCTCTTTCGCAAGCAAAACGAACTCTAAATGGCCTTTCGGGACCTCCACATTCAGAACCCTTTATCACGATAACAATTCCATTTTCTTTTCCAACTTGTCTAACCCATCCAATAAGTTCTTCTTTACTGCTAAACAACTGATAAAAAAATAGAATTCAAATATTGTTCAAATAATAATGAAATAAAAATTTAATAAAAATGTATGATACCTCATTGGTAGAAAATGGTTCAATAGCATCAAATGACTGTTGAAATGAAAAAAAATTATGTAAATAGAAAACATAAATAATTTAAAAACATTGTTTACATAATAACTAAATGAAAGTTTAATAATGTATGATACCTGATTGCTGGTAAACGGTTCCACAGCTGACTGATGAAATATGAACAAAAAATAAAAATTATGTAAATAAAAAACATAAATAATTTAAAGTAATGAAATATCCGAATCATTAGATTCGGGGTTACTTGACTCCCCCGAACCAAAGGATTCGGGGCATCATCGAGTTCCCGAATCCTTCGGTTCGGATACTCAAGGAGTCCCCGAATCGAAGGATTCGGGGCACACTGATTCCCCCCGAGGATTTGGGGTATCCTTCAGAGTTTCCCAACTCTTGCTTATAAATAAATTTAGAAATACAACAAATTTTCAAATACCTCATGTATTTCATCATCTTCTTTCTCGCCAGAACATGAATAGTTATTATCTTCTTTGTAAAACTCCATAAACATTTGTTTATGATAATCTTCCATGCTTAACTTGCCTATCACGAGCTGAACTGTGCTTAGCAATCTTTCGTGTTGAGTGAGTAATAGTTGTTCTGTAATGCTTGTTGTATGTTGAATAACAATGGTTGCGCGACGTGGGTGAGTAAAAGTGTTCAGATATGGTGATATAGTGAATAAAGTGGCTGTAGCGACGGTGGGTGAGAAATTGCGTACACGCGCGCTTGAAAGAGTAAATGCTGAGTGGTTGAACATACAGCATTTATTAAGGGTAAATATGAGATTTTATGTGAGGATTTTTTAGGAATATTAAAAATAGGTTACGGAGAGCAAAATTGATGGTTGTAAATAAAATTTCCCTTTGGAAAATTGTAATTTTTCAAAAATTGGATTTGCTACATTCTTATATCTTGTGCCCACACATAAAACAAGAATAGTAGTGATAACAAGAAAAAGTGTAAAGTTTCTCTTGAAATTCTTGAAGAACATCGAAGAAGGCTTAGAGATCTGAAAGAGTTCTCAAAGAAATGAGTCTTGATCATGGAATCATTACTGAGAATTAAAGCACGCTACAAGGGTAACAGCTTAATCTCTTTCATGTTTTATTTCTCGTAAGTAATTGTTTTAGTTTCTAGTTAATACAAAAAAGTGAACAAATCCCTAATCGTTTTTTTATTGTACGAAAATTTGATTTTTTTTTTTTTACGAGGAATTATGATTCCAACAATTTCAGGTGGCAAAACTTTAGCTGCAGACTCCTCGTCCTCTCAAAAGGCCTATACCCGCTAGGCCTACCAAGTCAATTTGGTGATGGAAATTCAAGAGAATGAATAGCCAATTGTGTTCACACTAGCCGACAAGAGGGGCATCATTACCCCGTACAACTATCCCATAGTGATTTCGACTATCATTGCGAAACACCCAATTGGGAGAATACTGGTGGATAGTGGCACTTCCGTCAACATTATCTACTTAAACTATTTTGAACAAATGCATATCTCCCACAACTCGTTAAAAGAAGTCTCATATCTCTTATACAACTTCACAGGGGAGGCCTTACTGGTTGCTGGCTCAATCCAGCAGCATATCACGTGCTTGGCTCTGACTTGCAAAACATGACACAATAAGTCACTTCATGGCAGAGAATACCCCATTGGCCACTTACAATGTAATTTTGGAACAATCACATGAGGGTGGTGGTTTCCTCCTATTATATGTTGATGAAGTTTCCTACATCCTAAAGAATAGGGAAAGTCTGAGAGGACCAAAAAAAGTCCCACTCCTACTATGACTCTTTCATAAAAGTAAAAAAGAAGGAAGAGACCTTGTCTATCACCAAGCAGGGATGCATAAATCCCTTGCTGGGAAAACTGTTCATAAGCCTCAATCAATGGAAAGTTAAAGGACATTCAACAAAGCAAGGCTAATCCTACGAAGCTTGCATATAAACGTACCCAACTCCTCGAGGAATCTACTCTGCATCCAACACTCCCTATCCGATGTTATGTTCGGCTTCGAGATATTCGAGGTCCTATGACCCGCTAGATTAAACTAATCATCCTCCTTGCCAACTTATGATTAAAACTTCATTGCAAAATATCTACTCAGGGAGCAATACCCCGATACAATTTCTCTCCAAAAAATGATGAACCAAGTAGAACCCATGCTTGAGACAACATGTAACGTATTCTTTCTCTCGCTCCAAATAGTCATAAGAGACTCCATACTCCTTAACAACTC
The DNA here is from genome assembly GCF_014633365.1 of Diospyros lotus. Classification (NCBI taxonomy): domain Eukaryota; kingdom Viridiplantae; phylum Streptophyta; class Magnoliopsida; order Ericales; family Ebenaceae; genus Diospyros; species Diospyros lotus. The sequence goes on from NC_068345.1 coordinate 6,809,110, forward strand.
TCTCACACATCGCATTTATATCCACCAACTTTAGCTTGACATTTTCTGCCTTCACTTATAATTACTGGAGCCTATTGCCAGCCGCTCCATCTCATCTATTACTTAAATGGTTCTCCTAAATTAGCACAACACTTGAATTTAGGCTTGTCTCTATTATCCATTGCATCGCTTCTTCTTTAATGTGCAACTCCTCAAGCTAGCACTCTATCCACTCGCACCTACTGTTGAAGTTGAGACCTCTTATTCTTATCTAGCTTATGATTAAGGCCTTGCCACTAAATATAAACTTGCGGAGCGATTCCCCGAGGCGCCTTTTGTTGTGTGATTTATGCATAATTAATTCGGACAAATGCACTCTAGTCAAATATGCATATAGTGATACAAAGAGTGTCGATCCCATGAGTACTAGATCACAATACCAAAACAATTTTAATTATCCTAAGTTGAATTAATTAATTAATTGGATAAATAAAAAAAATAAATAGAAAACTGAATTCTTTGGGAGAAAGATTAATTAATGAATGCACTAGGGTTTAGATTTCATTTAATCTGGATTATCTAATTATCTATTCAACCAGATTCAAAACCACAAATACCTTTACAATATTTTATAATTATTTGCATGTGATGGTGGATTTCCCTCAATTAATTAATAAGCTTTCTCAAGTCATATTAATTCTTTATTAATTCAATTTCACTGTCAGATTTCTGAGCAGATATCAACAAAATGAATAAGCATTAAATTCTTTGGAAACCTTAAATCTCGAAAGGAGATTTGACTCACTAAGCTTCCTCGATTCCCATACATGAGCTAATCATCTTTCGATCTCATACTCAAGCATGTGATTTATATTGCCTATGGATCTAAGTTATAGCAATCCTTTAGTCAGTCATACATAAATCATTGAATCATTAAAAGGTAGCCAATCCTTTAAATCATTAAACACAACAATATAAATTTCTCACGCAAATAATAATTGGGTTTTGAATCGAACCAAACAAATAATCACATAATTTCAGAATTAAAATCCATCCAAACCCTAGCTAAAATAATTTAACTAGACATTATTAAAATAAAAATAAACATTAAAAATTGAAGAAAGAGAAAATAATGCTTCCTGCCCAAATCTGAAACAGATCTGGGTCGCAATTGATGCTGCGTGCCGTTGCTGGCTCCAATTGTTCGCTACTTTAATTTCCCTTTCTTGTGTCCGTTTTTCTCTTCTTCAATATTTTCCTCTCTGTGCCGTCCAGAAGCCTTCTTTCACTGAGTCCTCCAATCTCTTCTCTCCGTGTGCCTTCACATATTATTATATGTATATACTATGAAGCATGGAAACGACTCAAAGGAGTCGTTTCAGCGTTTTCGAAATGTTTTTCGTTTCGGAAATGAGAAAAATGGCCCGAAATGTTTTTCGAGTAGTTTGTGTAATTTTCAGAAAATTATAGGCCATTTCAGCATTTTGCAAAATTTGCTGGAAACACGTTTCAAGCCAGAAACACGTTTCTGCCACTTGAAGAAAACCTAAACCCCTTCCATTTTCCCTCTCTTCTTCTTCTTCTTCTCGCCGCCATGTGCTTCCAGCTTCTTCTTCCAGTTCGATCTCCCTCGCCCTCGCCGCCATCTGCTTCTAGTCCGATTGCTTCATCGCTCTCTTCCAATTTTTGGCAGGGGCAATGAAGTGCGTTTTCAATGGAGGCCTCCAGCAGCACGATACGGTATGCATGAGTTTGTAAAAACGGGTGTATCCTAGATGGCCACAACACTGGTTCTCGTTGAATGCTTGAGCAGATGCACCTAGTGCAAGATCTTTGGAGCGTGTGAGAACTTTTGTGTTTATCACAGACAGGAATGAAGCTCTTGTTCACATTGAGAGTTCTAAGTAATGTTTACCAACACGCTGTAAAAGTCAGCAAGATGCGAGGGAGTAATTTTTCCCCAGTTAAGCAACAAGTTTACGATACAATTTTATAGCTGCAAGAGCTGTGCTGGTTTGTTAATTCACGCAATCAATTTATTATAGCAGAACTCTATTGATTCTTGTGTTACTTCCATTCTTCAATTCTTTTTCGACCGCAGCATCTTCATGTTTATCTGACTTTGCAAATTGTTAACAGAGCATTGTTGCAGTGACCTTATATTTTAGACTGGATGTGCATATACCATGCAATTCATTTCAAAGTTATACCAAGTAGGGAGGACGTACGTAGCAATAAACATATTCATCTTGTACATTAACTAATATAAGTTACTTATTAGGTGTTGATTTGATTTAGTTATTGTTAGTTTTATGTATTCATTTTCATTTTCAAAATGTTATTTGGTTGGGTTTTTCACATTTTTGTATCGAGAAAATGAATGTGGCAAAATCCATCTCTTGTTCCTTTCTATCCCCATTTATGACTTTGTGGCATATGTTTATTGTTTATATTTGAATATTTTTTATTTTTTTATATTAAAAATTATATTTAAAAAAATCCTATATTTTTTAAATTTATAGTTTACCCCGCGTTTCCATTTTCTACTTTTTTAGAAAAAAGTCATTTCCGCGTTACCGTTTCTTATAGAAAACGTCTCCTATTTTCGTTTCCATGCAAACTAGTGTATATATATGGCATCGGCTAACTTTTTATTTAATAATATAATATATATGAATGCGCATGACATGCCTTAGTCTCCACATTAACGCCACTGTCAGCAATAAATAATATTATATATATATAAATAATATAAGATAATATATATTATATAATATAATACATATATATAGATATTATAATTTAAAATATAATATTTAATATACTATTAATTATAATAACTTTAATTATATTATAATTATAATATTAATTATTTATTTATTTTTATTTATATTATAATATTAATTTTAAAATTAACTTTATAATATTTTTTTCTTTTTACGCCCAAATCTTCGAATTTATTTCATTTGCTGGATTCCTACAAAACAAGATTAAAATAATATAAAATCCATATAAATACACATTTATGTAGGAAAAATAGTACAAGATTAAGATAAAAAATAAATAAAAATATATATACAATTAAGCCCTATCACCTTTCTCCCAAGAGTTGCAAACTAGGTCTAATTCACACCTAATGTAACCCGTCGCACACTCTTGCTTTTGCTCAAAGCAACTCCTTAAGGGGACCACCTTTCTCGATGTCCTCTCAGTACGACTTCGACTCAACACTCACTGCCTTTGCTTTTAAGTACCAAAGCTATTTGTGGGTTTACCCCAGCTCATCTATTATTATTTAAGGTGATCTTCTTACATCAATATGGTGTTCGACCTCTGGGTTGCCCCCATAATTTGCCACATTTCCTTCTTTTTTCTACATAATTCCTCAAGCTTATACCTCTTCGACTAATGCCGAGCGTCAATAGCGTGACACCTCATCTACAGCCCTTTTACTTCCTCATCAAAGGTGACACACACGCGATTTCATTATTCTTCCTTTCGTTCTTCTCTTCTATCCTTATTAGCTTTGTGCGAAGGCAAGCATTGTTAATTATCTGTCATTGACGGCCTTGCAGCCATAAATAATAAGACGTTAAGATCAGGTGAATCCTAACCTCTCATCGTAGCAATTGAAGCCCATCAGCATGCCCCGACTAGGCATCGCTCACCAATACGAATGCCCTTTGAAACCCTTCTCTTGGATCCCTACTCGCCTCGCAGTAACACTATTAAATACCTTAGTCTCGCTCCAACATGCAACTTGGCCACCCTGTTAGCATCAAATAAGTGCAAGCAAACCCAAATTATTTCAATGCTTTGATCATATGTGCCATCTCATTGATTCAATCCTCTTGGTCACCTACATGACCGTTTATCCGCGAGCGACCCTTCATCCGACTTCTCCAGGGTCAACTCCCACACGTTCTATATATTCTTCCCTTTGACTTTTAGTCAAAGACAATAATAGGGAACCATTGTTATAGCCTAGCCCCCATGACAATTCTCATCGGATAAGTCCCCGAGAAAATCCTCGAAAAGCATGCCCATGGCTGGATGAGCGTTTGTCAGGTTACCTCTTTTCGAAGTTAAGAGAAAATCCAAAAATAATAATTATAATAATAAATAATAATAAAATAAAATAAAAGGATGAGAGAGAGGGCAAGGTGCAACAAAGCAACACCTGCCTCTATAAATAGGGGTGAACGGCCTTGCTGTAACCTCTTTTGGCTGCGCTAGGTCCTCCTACCCTCGCCGAAAAGTCTTCCGAGCGTGCACGCCTTAACGCCTAACTATCCGTGCACGGGGCCCCGAAAACCTTATTACCTCGAAAACCCTACCGCCCTTAAAACTCAACCTCCCCAAAGATCGAAGTGCACAAAAAACCCTTCCACACGTCCCATATGGGCCAACCGCACCTCATATGCATCTCAGCCACACACTCTCATACCTATGCACACCCATGTGGTCCATGCCTTGCCTGCTGCCATGCCATGCGTGCCCATGCCTATGGCTCGTCCAACGTATGCCCTTTGGCCAATGCATTCGTGTGCCCCCTCACATCGTGTCACGTGCCTCGTCACGCCTCGCATCGTGCCACGAGCTCTTCCTTCATGAGCACCCGCAGATAACCATCCCGAGAATCCGTGTAAACATCTAATCAAGTCTCTAGTAACCTCCTGGGTCACTCAAAGACCCCCAAGATCTCACCCTTCGTCATGTCATAACGATAAGACCAGCTTCTTAAGGCTCTCCTTCTTCCCAAGACCCTTCTCGGGGGGCAGGGGGTTCTTACCTAGGTCCTTCCATGCATGTCTAACCCTGGGACCACTAGATGCAGTGGGAGAGTCGTGCATTCCCTACATTTGCGTGTCACATGCCAATCATGTGTCTTAATCAGGATCGACCTCTATAAATACTAGTCGCCCTCTCGACTTCAAGCTAGCCATTCCAACCACATAATCTATCTCTCTCTGTGTCACTCACCTGAAGTGTCCATCTACACAATTCACTGACACTGCTCACCCGTGCACTTCTTCATAGTACACCCACAAATCTTATCCATGTGACAGACCCGAGTATATTCCATCTCTACTTCTTTATGATTTGTATTGACTTAGGCATCGGAGGACCCATACTGGATAAATCCACGCGTGCCTTCTAACTATCTTTTGTTTTGCAAATCATTGGGAAAACTCATCCATGAATCTCACAAGCATCATCCAGAGACCCATTCAAGGCACCCTTGTCTTTTCGATGCTCTTCCCTTATACTCCTCTGATGCTTCATCCTTCTGCTCCCCCGAACAGCGAGTCGAGCCCCTGGTTGCCAATCTCCTCTAAATTTTGTTGAGGTTCCCCGACATATAAATTTTAATTATTGTATCCCTATAACAACAATAATATAAAACATTTTGTATGCATTGATAATATTTTAAATCAATATATAATCACTATTTTGTTAAATGATGAAAAAGATCTCTATGCACAATAAAAAAAAAAAAAAACCTAGGCTATGTTTGGTAAGGTCAAAGGAAAAAAAAAAAGAAATTTAATTATTCCTTAGTTTGGTTAGTACGAGGGAATGGAAAGATTCATTTCTTAGGGAATGACCTCCATCAAAATGATAAAATTCTTCCATAAAAAATAGATGGAAAGCTCACCCATTCCATGAAATGAATATCATAATTACTTTTTTACTCTTATATTTTTTTAAATTAAAAAATAAAATATATAAGCCTCACCTATCATTTTTTTCCAATATTTTATCAACCCATTATCCCTAACAGAGGAGTGCGATTTTGTTCACCCCCTTTAACGGGGGTGAATGTAACCCCTGTCAATGGGGGTTAAAAAAATAATAATGTTTCAAAAAAAAATTATTTTTAGTTATTTTTTTAAAAAAAATCATTTTCAACCACTCAAATAAATTAATTGCTGAAAACAGTCACTTTCTAGTTTTAACCCTGTCAATTTTTTTGCAAGTCTGTCATTTTTTTTATAAGTTTTAATCCATCCAATTTTGATCCTGTCACATTTTCAGTTAAATTTTAAAAACAATTTTTTTTTTTTGAAACATAATTAATTTTTTTGAAACAGTTTTGTAATTTTTTTTCAGTTAAGGGGTTATTTTTTTAACCCCCACTGATGGGGGTTACGTTCACCCCCGTTAAAGGGGGTGAACAAAATCGCACTCCTAACAAAGTTTCTCCCAGCCATTGCTACCTGCCGCATCTTTTTCGCCTCTAACTTTCCGCATCTTCCTCCTGCAACCAAATCTAATAATTGCCTTCGCCACCGACACTTCAGGTTTGGTCGTGAGCCTTCTTCTGCCACCTGCCATCGTCCATTGCCTGTCACTGCCTATCCCTTCTTTTTTTCTCTTTTTTTGCCTCTAAATCGTCTGCCTCCGTTTCTGCCACTCTTCGTCGACTGTCGCTTTTTCGAGTTTGTTTGGCTGACCCTTTTGTCTACTTATATGTTGTATAAAATTTAAAAATTATATTATATTTAAATTGATAATGTGTTTGAATAAATATATTTTAAATTATTATTTATAAAATTATATATTTAATTTAAAAAATTTGATAACATATTAGAACTTAATAAAAAAAATAAAATTAGATATGTTACTAAATAATATAAATAAAATTCGTAAAAATACTAACTTTTAATAAATAATAAATTATAAATTGATAACTAACTAATAAAAATTTTACCATGTTGATAAATTATATATAATTATTTAAAAATATATTAATAAACTGTTTTATGTTTAAATTTAAGTTTAATTCATAAAAATGTTAAATATATATTATATATGTGGTAAATATATAAATATATATGTTATACAAAACATATACAGAGAAAACAGTGCAACAGCTGTGATACAAGCGATGATGAAGGTGTAGAAGAAGGCAACGATAAAGGAGACAACGATGACAATGAAATGGCTAATAACAACGATAAAAACGACATCAATGAAGGAAGCTAGAGATGGCAATGAAAGAGAAGATGGAGGTGACGGCGATGGAGTTGGAGGCAACAACCGAGATAGGATTGATGGAGACGACGACTAGCAAGAAATGGGTAAAACGATTGTGGAAGCGAAAGGGTTTAAGGGCAAAGAAGAAAATATCATAGTTTTAAGGGGGTAAAAATGGTAAATCATTTTATCAACGCTATAAGTTGTCAAGAGCTTATTTGAAAAAGTTAGGAGTGAGAAGCTTTTGAATAGGCTGCTAAAATAGCTTATAACTTCAATAACATTTAAACTCTTAGGGCTTGTTCTCTTTATTATTTTCGGATCGTTTTCTATTTTCAATTTTTGTTCACTTTATTGTTTTCAAACTATTTTCTATTTTCAGTTTTTCAAAACACTCAAAATGCTTTTACTTATCTATTTTTAAAAATGCATTTTCCAAAACATAAAAAAAAATTTACACACAAAACTCAAAACAGTAAAAATGCATTTTTGGCTATTTTCAACCAATACACGCTGCTAAACTCAAAACACGAAAAACGCCCACCTCTCATCTTCCATATTCTTTTTCTCTTTCTCTCTTTTCTTCTCGAGAACACCATTTATTAGTAATTGAGATCGCTGTCTTTTTAACCATCGTCGTTCGCCCTTCTCTAGCCACCATCACTTGAGATTGGCCCCCTCTGTCGCATCCTCCAGCAACTAAGATCGACCCCTTCTGACAGTCGTTGTTCGTCTTCCAACTATCGCCACCATTCGTCCTCTAGCCACTATTGCCGTTCATCCTTATTGTCGTGTTGTTCATCCTCTAGCCACTGCCTCATGATTGCAGATTGAGATTGTTATTTGGTTTTCTAATTCCACTTTTTAATCTTACGAAACAATTAATTAATTAAAAAAAATAAGAGAGAGGGGATAATGGGCCTGGCTTTGGTCTTCCCCGTCTATCATCAGTACCACCTCAGTGAAGCTATTATAGTATTTTATTAGATTTAAAATATTTAATAACTAAAATTTAAAAAAGATAATGAATCTTTCAAACTGTTTATTAAGTTCGTCAATCATCCGTGTGCTGAGTGAATTTGAGTTCTTGCCAATTTATAATCAATTAGATAATATTACAACATTCACTAACTTCAAAATCTATATATTATTTAATAATATACTTGTATTAAACTATTTCAATTTAAATAATAATCAAATTTTTTAAATAAAATATCATAAAATAATTTTTCTCAAAATTTCAAAATAAATGTGTTTTCTAATTTTTAGTTTTAAAAAATAGTTTATCAGAATGAAAAAAAATGCGTTTTCAAAAATTTCAAAATAAACACTCAAAATATAAAATTTAAAATAAATTCAAAACTCAAAACTCAAAATTAAAATATAAAAAGAACATCACCTTAACTTTTAACAAACATATAACACAATAAATTATATAACTTAAAAACTAGAAAAATAACTTATAAATGATCAAACCAATAAACCAAACACCATTTTCTCCTCCTCCTCCTTTGTCATCAAACCTTCCACCTCCTCCCAAATCCTTCGACTGCTATCATTTCTCTCTTCTTCCTCCTTATTCTTTTCTTCTTCTACTATCGCTAATAGCGTCTGTCTCTTCTTTCTCCCATTCCCTTTTTAGTCATCACACATTTTTTTTCACAAATAAAAAATATTTTTAATCAATATATAATTTTGGTTTTCTAAAGATTGAATTTTATTTTTATTTAATTTTGTAATACTTCTAGTTCAAAAAACAAAAATAATTTTTTAAGATAAATTCAGCAATTAAATACTTTTTGAAATTATAAATTACTTTTATAAGAATTTTAAATTGTATAATATAAAAAACATTCTCATCAATTGTTCTTTTATTATTCTATAAAAATTAAGGTATATCAAACATGACATACATTCCATTTTTGCCCAGACCAAAAATGACTCTCATCTCATTACATTCCCTTTCATTCATCATTTATTTTACGCAACCAGAAACAACCTTAAATTACGAAGGCTTTTAAAACTATTTTTTAAACCACAAAAATTCCCATGCAAATAGGCCAAACTACAAAGACAAGTGTAATTTACCGAATAAAACTTCCATATAAAACTTTCATAATTAAAAGAACAAATACTCATTAATATGCACACATTACAAAATAAGAAGACCCACCAAAATACCTTATAATTACTAGAATACCACTATCACATCATCCTGTATAAAAGTCAAGTATAAATATATATATATATTATTTTCCCTTTTTTCCACTGGATCATGTTTGGGGGAAAATGAAAAAATAGGGTAAACAACTGAAGATGTCTCCGTCAACCACTAAATTATGCAGGTATAAATGTTAAGAAAGTGATTAACAAATAACTTCAAGCTACAGAAAGTCAGAGAGAGAAGGCAAAAGAGGTATTGTATACACTACAAAGCAATGCAGTTAATAGACATTATCTAGCAGAGCGTATGAGTTGGAACCTTTCCAAAGAAAGGGGAAAACTAGAGCTTCACTGTCTTCAAGCTTGCATTTGTGAATTACAGGAAAATGGGCATAATTAAATTAACCAGCTTCAGACCCAAAAAACAAATAAGCATATTGTAACTATTTACTTTAAGCCACTGGAGAATGAAGAAACCATACAGATGGGAGGAGCTAGAGAATGCAAAATGCACAAATCTAACAACTCGACTACTTTGCAGCAACAACCAAGGCAGAACGAGCGCGTGCAAAGGTAGAAAAAAGTGATCCAAGCTGCAACTTATCATTGCACCCAAAACTCAACCTGTACCTGCCAAAAAAAAAAAAGGAATTGCGCAGTTTAATGCAATGGAAACATCAGCAGGAGGTCCATCCAACCGCATTCTCTTCTATGTCCAGAAGTCCATTAATCCTAAATGAACATCAAGTAGATTTATCTATCTGAACCAATTATTCCCTTTCCTTCAAAAATCAATCATCAATTAGTTTACAGTTTGTCAATTTAAAATACTTTACAGTTTGTAATAGTTCACTCCAATGTTCAAAGATATTACCACCACCCGTCAAGCTACACCAGCTTCCCATTTCAGTTTTACAAACCTCTAAAGGTAAACCTGTATGAATATTGTACCTGTCCTGGAACAGGATTTAGGAGGAAGCACAGCTACATGTTAAGCTTTCATAATCTATTGGTCAAAGAGAATGCCGCATAACCTATCCCAGAAACAGGATTAAGGAGGAAAGGCAGCTGCGTGTTAAGCTTCCATAATATGTTCATCCAAGTATAACCATGTAACTGATAAGGCAAAGCGCTACATGCTAACCATTTTATAGAAAAATATGTTAAGGAGAAGAGTGACCAGTGTTACATACAACTATTCCCATTTAAGGTTAGCAATATACTTAGCCGGAAAAAAAAAAAAAAAAAAATCCATTCTCTTGGACGAACAGAACCACAAATTTGCAATCAAAGCAAATTACTTGAAGTTATATAACAGAACCACAAATTTGCAGTAAGGTTTAACTGAATTTAGTTTAGTTACTAGAAGATGCCAGAGCATCCAGCAGATTTTCATTGGTTCCTAGCACAAGAACATGAACAAGTAATACATATCAAGATTCTCATAAAAAGAAATGCATATCAAGGTTACTTACCAACAATTGCCCCAGACATTTCTTCAACATAACAAGCATATCCAATTACATATGATGGTTAAGTTTGCTAAGAATAAATGCATCTCTAGCCATGTTTGCATATGCATTCTAAAATGATGCACCTACATCCTAACTATGTACCTTTTACTGCATCAAAACTATAAGTGAAACTGTTGTTAAAAAGATCACACTCTTGGACAATAGACAGAATGCAGAAAAATAGAGGAAAATATGGATACATACTCAATATCAGCCATGTCATTGATTAGCTGAACACGAACATCTGATGGCATCTTGATCTTAAAGACAAACCTGTTATACAATACCATGGAGTTAAGATCAAGCAAATGACATGCATAGTTAAAATCAGGATGAGGACTTACATTGTCACTTCTCTTACAATATCCACCAAAGCTAATCCTTTCCTTGCCTTTATTTCAGATATTCCTAAAGATAGTTAAGTAGCCAAAAGATGAGAACAAAAAGAACAATAATAAACTTTCTTGTGTACTTGCACCCAGCTACATTAAAATTGTATTACTAAACCACACATGCTGGATACGTCTAAAACCAACTGCAAATGATTCATTTAGAAGCCAGTGAGATATTTGTTCAATGTCTTTAGGCAATGGATTTCCAGTGCACAAATAAACTGCTTCCTCTGTTATTTGCTGAGAGGCCATGTGTGTTGACTGCATGCATAAAAAAGGTCATTCAGTATATACTCACAAAACAACTATTTATCAACTCACACAAAGAAAGTAAAGTAAAATAAGAAGCCAACCATTCCCCAGAATTTTGAGCAGAAAGTAATTACACATTGTAAAAAGTGATATCTGGGAAGGATACTTGAAATTATAAAATGTGAATTATCAACCTTAGTCCCTGACAGAACATCTAGGGCCAGGTACTGGATCAAGTTCAAACTGCATATCTCTAGAGGCATGTAACAGGAGAGGAACAGAGTCTAGAATCATAATTGGTGCTTTGATTTCAGGTTAAAAAAGGCCTTTTCTGTGCCTTATTGCATGGCTTGAGATAGAAGATGATGCAGAACAGATCAACAACGAACAGATTCAAAAGAAAGTATGTCCTCCATCAAAAGAGCTATGGTTAAAGACTACCTTAGTATTGTCCATTTTGGAGGCTGTTATGATGCTTCCTTTGGAAGGGATCTTATTGAGAAATTGGAAGGGCAGGATTCAGTTTGTGGTTGAATACTATTAATCCTGTTTCAAGTTACAAAGCCTTAAATGATACTCTGTTGGATTGCAGGGAACCTTCTTTTCCTTAGAGATGAATTTAAGTTTATAAGCTTCCTTTCGTGATACCAGTGCAAGGCAAGATTCTGACAATTGATACCTGAGTGAAGGGATGTGTAACCCGGATGGTTTATCCATTGATTATGTTCTCAATTACCAAACACCTAAGAAATATGGTCTTCTGTTTTCGGGCTAATTTGGGATGATAGGGGATTTTTGCATCATGTGATGGATCTTATTGTGGCTCGGAGAGGAGCCCTTGTGGCAGAAGGAAGAAGAATGTGTGGCTCCTTCCAGCATGCTTTCATGTGGATCAGTTGGCTGGACTACTCCCCAGGATCTGCAAAGCATGTGCAAGAATCCCTTCCTGACAGAAGAGTAGGCTCCTCCACCTGCTTTTATGGTGGCACAGAACCATGCTTGAATAGTTTTTCAATATCATAGAGCCATTTGAACAATAGTGGTATTAAAAGGGATATGGGGTTTGTTTTGATTATCTCATTTTGTACATGGGTAGTATGCCTTTCTATCTTTTTATCACTCTGTTTATTATTTGAAACAAAAAGAATAGGAATAGGAACAAGAAAAACTTGGTGAAAACACACATTTACTCTTAAATGCCTCAATAACTTTTCAAGAATTCACATCCCATATGCCCAGTACCTGATTCCATGCTTCCACAATGAACTTCAGACTTGCCAAATTCAGGTCAATTAAGAATCAAGAGTCTTATCAGCCATTTAATCACATTTGTACGCATTTGAAATCTAATTGTAAGTTAATTTAATGAAAATCAAGGGACAACAATGCAGTAGGTTTGGGAAGGGTTATTCTGGTTTGATCAACACGTTGCTAAATGTTGAAACTATATAATGGATGTAGAACCAAAGAAGAGAAGAGGAAGAAGAAGAGTAACTTAGAGAAAAGGAGAATAAGAAAGGAAGGGATAGAATGAAGTATTCAATAATCAACAATCCAAATTTAAATATCTTATATTCAGCAACTTATAAATTAACAGAATCCTAGCAAATTAGGAATCCAAATTAAAACAATAAACAAAAACATAGTGTCCTAATCCTTACTAAACTAGAAATCCAAATTCAAGTAAAAATAAAATTTAAAATCCCTAATCCTCTAAAATTCCTAAATGAATAAAACCCTAGATACTAGAATAATAAATTTAAAATAATTAGAATTCTTAATCTTCGTCGATAATTCATCAATCTTTTAATATGTCGATAGATGTCAAAAAAAATAATAAAATTACTGATCAAACTTCACATATGCCCTATGTTACACGGGCACTAGTAGAAGTGCCAAGTGCCAATGTGCATGCCCTGCCCAAGCGTCAAACTAATCTAATTATATGCCCAAGAATAAAAGGATACAGCTAAACTTTACATTTTCCAAATTTTTTATGTACTTTAGGTAAAATGGCTCTAATAGACCAGCATAGAGTTTTTAATGCATAGAAGCAGAGTTTTCTGCATGGTTTTACCAAAAGTCCAACTAATGATGCCATGCAATATCTCATATATCCCATCCCAAATACTAAGTGTTGAACATGGGTGTTGAGAGTTAAAAAAAGATAGTTAACCCTCAATTTAACAGCTTAAGCTTTTAAATGAAATTGTGGTTAACAATTCAACATGGTACCAAAGCAAACAAAGATCCTTAGTTCAAACCTCATTGTTGACCCAATATTTAAATTGTTGCAAGTGTTGGACCGGTTATGCAGTGGCCCGACCACACTTAGGGGGCATGTTAAGACTAAATACAATAATATAAAAGATAAAATTAACCCTCTATCTAATAACTTAAACTTTTAGATAAGATGGTACTTCACAATGAGCACAGTATGGATGTGATCCACAGGGTCCCAATTGAGGTAAATCTACAACGCAATACAGCTTTGTAGATACTCTTTTAGACAGGAGAAAACTGTGATTTTCTTTTTCATTTTCCCGGAATACATTGCATTAGATGCAGTTTTAATGCTTCCAAGTCTACACAATAGAATAATGGATCCACCATAGGGAAAAGAAAATAAAGATCTAATGCGGTTACTAAGAGCACACATCCACCATCACAGAAGAGCAAAGAAAGATCTAATGCTATATAAATAACCATACCCTAACAGTAGGATAACAAAGTACTTGAAGGCCTACAAGGAAAATCCTGTATGGTTTTGCATAATTGGCAACACAAGGCAGTAGTGACCCTGCCGGATTTTGAACCCACACAAGGATTTAATAATCTATCCAAATCCTGCTACCATCTAGCTGGTTGGCCACAAGACCCCCTACTAGGGGTGGAAAGGTAAGCAGATAATGGGCTGAATTACTACCCCTATCATGTAAATCTCATGAAGATTACAGAGGTTGTAAGAATAAAATACTAGCACCAGATATAAACTAATTACACCTGCAATATTAAGGTGCGACCAAGGCATCAAAAAGGCAGTTCATTTGTCTTTTTGCATACTGGAACAATCAAACCCAAACATAACAAAATAAAAAGAAGAAAAAAACTGAAATAACTAAGAAGCATATAGAAAAAAGGAAAACAGCATGTAAAATTAGATATTTTACTAGGCTGTTGACATCATATCAATTTATCGCAATAAATGTGATTCTCCACCTAAAGTCTCTCTATCTGATGAGTGACATTATTTCTGCTTCGTATTCTCAGATGAGAATGGACATCTTATTTTGCTTGTGCTCTATTTTGTAGTTTTTGGATGACCTTCATTGTGCTTGTCAATTTTCTAACAAGAACTCCTGGTTCTTGCTCATACTTTGTGCTGGGTGTGCACTCATAAGGTGTTTTTTATATAAGGTTCACCCCCATAGGCAGTTCTTTTTCATAGACTATTTACTTATCAATGAAAACAAAAAACAAAAACAAAAAAAAGGTAATCATCAATATACATGAACTAATATATAAACAAAAGCAAGTAATAAAAAGTTAAGAACCTGCAAGATGTTCAAAGCCTTTCTCATGTCACCATTGCTAAGCCGTACCAGTGCTGCTAAGCCACTCTCAGTTACATCGAGCCTAGTTCAGTGAGATCATATAGTATCAATCAACAGTAGAGATAAAAGATTGCAACAAAAGAAAATAGCAACAGCATCGCTCATGTTAGATTCTTTAAAGTATTAAATCAAATTCATAAAGAACAGCTATGAAACATGGATACAAGTTTGAACTTGAGTATAATACTATATGGATATGTTGACATCTACAAGATAAAAAAATTATAATGGATATAATGCACAACAAACATGGTCCCAATTTGGCATAATTAGAATCAACATTTCCTAGTTCTATTTCTTGAAGTGCATAAAATTTGGAAAACTATCTTGTGTTTATCTTAAAAAAAATTTCTACGATACTATACAGGAATACCACATTTCAATTTC
Organism: Diospyros lotus; assembly: GCF_014633365.1. NCBI lineage: Eukaryota > Viridiplantae > Streptophyta > Magnoliopsida > Ericales > Ebenaceae > Diospyros > Diospyros lotus. The sequence continues at coordinate 6,824,392 of NC_068345.1, forward strand.
AAATAGGATGTTGATATGCCCTAGGGCACCAGAAAACTAGATGTAACTATTTTAAATTTAGGAATATAAGTTCAGAGTAGTATTAAATTTAGAACGTTCCATATACATGTCCAAGAGTGTCCTGGGAGTTTCAATATCTCAGACAAATATCACACTGACACAACTCCCTTCTAATAGTATTTCTGCTTCATAAGGAGAGAAGCCATATCCACCTAGCGGGATTAAGGCTTGGGGGGTTGTTAATAGAGAAGCCATCCAACTCATTTGCTATCCTTCAGGTTTATGAGCTCAAGTATTGGAATTATTAGGAAAATATATATCTATTATGAATCATCCCCTACTTAAGTGGACTACAAAAAGGTGAACTTCAGTTTTCCACTTTCTAATAGGGACAGCAATTCACCAGAATATACTAATTGAGGGAGGTTGAGAGTTCTAACTGTTTTAGAACTTTATATATCTTGTCATTAGGGCTTTTGTGTATTAGGGACTAAAGATGATTGGAATTTTAAAGATGATTGGAATTTTACATTTTGTTTCTTACTTTAACTTAGGTTCATATTTTAGTAAGTGAAGAAACTGGAACTTCTTGTTCCTTCTTTTTCATCCACTTAATCTGAAAGAAAGGATTACATTATATACACTAACTTCCGCAAAGATTTCCTAAAAAATCTCCTAGTCTTTAGCTTCTAGATATTAAGATGAGGACTCCTAATTTTTAGGACTAGATTATACACTAGATCACAACAATGCATAAAATAAACAAAATAAATGAACAGATAAATAGAAGATATCTCCCAAGATGATAAACTCTGCTTTCAAATAGGATGATAAGCTGCAGCCGCCCATTCTACATTCACAGCACTAATAGTTAGAGAGCATGTAGGACATTGTGATGCATATTGCATAGCTAGAATTCTACACTCCCCCTCAAGCTAGGCTATGTATATCAAGCATACCCAGCTTGGACTTCAGTTTCTCAAAGGTCTGTCTCGGCAATGCCTTTGTTAGAATATCCGCAGTCTAAGACACAGTTGGAAAATAAATCAGGTTCACTATACCTACTTCCAACTTTTCTTCAATGAAGTGTCGATCCAATTCTATGTGCTTTGTTCGGTCATGTTGGACTAGATTCTTTGCAATACTTATTGTGGCCCTATTATCACATAATAATCTCATAGGCATATTGAGTTGCATTTTTAGCTCCCTTAGTAGCCTCATAAGCCATATTCCTTCACATGTCCCATGAGACATGGCCCGATATTCTGCTTCAGCACTACTCCTTGCAACCACTAACTGTTTTTTGCTCCTCCATGTAACAAGATTTCCCCAAACATAGGAACAATAGCCTGTTGTAGATCGACAGTCACTTATGGAACCAGCCTAGTCTGCATCAATGAACACATTTATTCCTCTATTTTCTATTTTATTGAAGTACAAGCCCTCTCCTGGATTTCTTTTTAGATACTGAAGAATTCGATGAACAGCCTTAAGATACACTTTTGTTGGATTATTCATGCTTCAGCTTACCATGCCCACTGCAAATCCGATGTTAGGTCGAGTATGGGAGAGGTAGATGAGTTTTCCCACAAGCCGTTGGTATCTCCCCTTGTCTATTAAACTATCTCCTTGAATTTCATCAAACTTGTAGTCTACATCCATTGGAATTTCAACTGGTTTGCACCCAATCATACCCATCTCCTTTAACAAGTCTAGTACATATTTCCTTTCGGTAACAGAAATTCCCTTTTTTTATCGAGCTATTTCCATCCCGAGGAAGTACTTTAGGAATCCTAAGTCTTTTACTTCAAATTCCTTTGCTAGCAGCTTCTTTGCATTACTAATTTCCTCATTGTAATCTCTGTGATGATTAAATCATCTACATACACAATAATAATAGCCCTTTTTCCTTCCTTTGAAAATTTCACAAATAAGGTATGATCATATTGGCATTGGAGGAAATCATACCTTTTTAGAACTCCGGTGAGTCGGTCAAACCATGCTCTTGGAGATTGCTTGAGCCCGTATAATGGTTTTCTAAGTTTGCATACTTTCCCATCCTTACCTGGTTATCGAATCCTGGAAGTATTTCCATATACACGTCCTCTTCCAAGTCACCATTTAAAAAGGCATTCTTGATGTCAAGTTGGTGAAATGGCCAATCCAAATTTGTTGCTAAGGTAAGTAGGACTCGAACTGAATTTAATTTGGCCACTGGAGCAAATGTCTCCTCGTAGTCTATTCTATAAGATTGGGTGAACCCTTTGGCAACTAGTCGGGCCTTGAATCGGTTTAAACTTCCATCAACATTATATTTAACTGTAAAAATCCACTTACAACTAATTGGTTCTTTACCTTTGGGGAGGTCAGTTATCACCCAAGTGCCATTTGTTTCAAGAGCTATAATTTCATCCATCACTGCCATCTTCCACTTAGGTTCCCTAAGAGCTTCATAAATATCCTTTGGAATATGCATATTGTCCAATTGAGTGGAAAATGCACGAAAACTGGGCGATAATTTTTCATATGAGACAAATTTTGCTATTGGATGTCGGGTGCAGGATCTGACTCCTTTCCTCAGAGCTACGGGCATGTCTAAATCAGCTCTTGTACTTGGGTTTCAATGTTAGATTCAAGAGCAGGAATAGAAAGTGTATTACCTATGCCAACTTCAGGAGGTTCAGAATTTGGAGTTGATTCTTGCTCAGTGGTCTGAATGTTGCAGTTCTCTACTTTCCCTTGGGTTTTTTGACGCCTTGTATACACAACCAGCTCCTTAGAATCATTGGAAGACTGAAGTGAAGCTGAGGGGTTATAAAGGTAGGTTGAAGATCCAAAAACTGATATTCCTCGTGAGAGTGATGCTCCCCCTGAATATCAGTTTTGGTGTAAAAAGGCTGATTTTCAAAGAAGGTAATATCCGTAGTGTTGTAAAATTTTCTGGTAGCAGGAGAATAGCATTTATAACCCCTTTGATGAGATGAATAGCCAAGAAAGACACACTCAAGAGATTTTGGATCAAGTTTGTTGCGTTGTGGCTGAGTATTATGAATAAATTCAATGCACCCAAATACTTTCAGAGAAATGGAGGAGAGTAATTTGGTGTGAGGAAAGGTTTTAAGAAGAGTTTGAGATGGGGTTTTGAAGTTCAACACACAGGAAGGCATCTAGTTTATAAGGTAGGTGGCAGTGAGGACTGTTTCACCCCAAAAATGTTTAGGGATGTTGGATGCCAACATAAGAGATTTGGTGACTTCCAAAAGAAGTATATTTTTCCTTTCGGCAACTCCGTTTTATTGTGGAGTGTCAACACAAGAAGTTTGGTGAACAATACCATGTTTGGATAGGTAGGCATTAAGGTTAGAATGGAAGTACTCCTGACCATTGTCAATTTTGAACACTTGTATCTTGGTTTGAAACTGATTCATGATCATGTTGTGAAAGTGTTCAAAACTACTTCCAAGCTCTGATGTCTCTTTCATTAGGAACACCGAACACCCAAGTGAGTCTAGTGTGGTCATCGATGAATGTGACAAACCACTTGGCACCGATGATATTGTGGACCCTAGATGGTCCCCAAATATCACTATGAATCATAGAAAAAGGATGTGAAGATTTGTGAGGACAATTAGGATATGTACCACGAGTATGCTTAGAAAGTTGACAAGCCTCACATTGATAAAGCACAGCCTTCTTATTGAATAATGAGGGAAATAACTTCTTGAGATACATAAAATTTGGATGTCCTAACCGATAATGCCACAACATGGCTGAACTAAGGGTATTTGAGCTAGAATTTAGAGCACTACATGGTTTTGAAGCTAATTGTGATAGTTGAACATCTTCAACTCAAAGAGGTAGAGTCCTGCAGACATCTTAGCACTGCCAATCCTCTTCTCTGAGTCCGATTCCTGAAATTCACACAAACCACTAAGAATTTAGTGATGCAGTTTCTCTCTTTTGTCAGTTTACTCATTGAAAGTAAGTTACAATTCAGATTAGGAACATAAAAAACTGGTTCAAGGTTAATTCACCCAGAAACCATAACAGATCCTCTGCCTTTTACTTGGGATAGAGTTCTATCTGCTATGCAGACGGTATACTTACTATCAAGACAAGGAATATACTTGTTAAACAAAGATATATCTCCTGTCATATGATCTGTTGCACCCAAGTCAACTATCCGGGCCTTTGGATTTTCTTGTTGGATACTTAGGACATGAAGGAGGTTACCTTTTGAGGCTAGCATACCAGATCCAGTAGCAGTATTTTGAAGAGCTTGTTGCAGTATCTTTTGAAGTGCTTCAAGTTGTTCTTTACTGAATGGATTGGTCTCAGCATTTATGTGTGAGCAGTATTCCACGTCCTTCTTTCTCTTGGGCTGGTTTCCAATTTGTTGGTTTGCCATGAAGCTTCCAGCATATGTCCTTTGTATGCCCAACTTTCTTACAGTGTTCGCACACAAGTCTGTTCTTCTATTGCTTGTCACGATTGGAGGTATTTCCTTGGGCTACCATGGTAGAGTTCTCAACCAAAAGAAAAGGGTGTTGTGATCCCAGCATTAGTTTCTTTTGGCTTTCCTCCCTATGAACTTCTGAGAAGACTTCCCTGACACTAGGGAGTGGCTTAATACTTAGTATTATTCCCCTCACATCATCCAAATCTTTGTTGAGTCCAAGAAGGAATTGGTAGACTTGATCTTTTTCAACAATCTTCTTGTATTGTTGAGCATCTTTTGAGCACTTCCAAGATTTTTCTTCAAGAATATCCAACTGTTGCCATTGGCGAGTTAAAGCATTGAAATAGTCTGTTACAGACATATCTCTTTGCCTTAATTCATGAAGCACATTCTTTATTCTAAACACCTTCGAGGTATTATCAACATTGGAATAAGTCTCCTTAACCGCATCCCATATCTCCTTTGAGGTTTTATAATACAGGAAGGTCTCTCCTGTTGCATTCATCATGGAGTTTATCAACCATGACATGACCATGCTGTTTTCTACTTTCCAAATGTTGTAGGTAGGATCAGTTTCTTGAGGTTGCACAGCAGTTCCGGTGAGGTAATCTTCCTTGCCTCTTCCACAGACAAACATCATGACTGATTGTGACCATTGAATGAAGTTCTGGCCATTTAATTTGTGTCCAGTAATCTGAAGAATAGGACCTTTAGGGATGCTGGACATGGGAATGACCATTCCTTTGGATCCAAACGTTACTTCAGAAGCTGAAGTCTCGCCTTTGTTAGCCATGATGGCTTATCAGAAATAAGCACGCACTGGATCAGATTTACTGCTCTGATACCATGAAGAAACTGTAACTTCTTGTTCCTTCTTTTTCATCCACTTAATCCGAGAGAAAGGATTACATTATATACACTAACTTCCGCAAAGATTTCCTAAAAAATCTCCTAGTCTTTAACTTCTAGATATTAGGATAAGGACTCCTAATTTTTAGGACTAGATTATAAACTAGATCACAACAATGCATAAGATAAACAAAATACATGAACAGATAAATAAGAAGATATCTCCCAAGATGATAAACTCTGCTTCCAGATAGGATGATAAGCTGCAACCGCCCATTCTACGTTCACGGCACTAGTAGTTAGAGAGCATGTAGGACATTGTGATGCATAGCTGGAATTCTACATTAAGTATTAGGAATATTTGATTTTGGTTCCCAAAAAATATCATCATTCTAAGAAGAGTCAATTAGATATCTCAGATATATTGTTCAAAAAGATAAAAAGATTACTGAGGATGTTCCTTGCATAATTAAGTCATGATGGTTAAAACAAATAACTGCATCTAGCATTTTATACAACATTTTATGCAATAGTAAAATCCCTTCAAAGCTAAAAGAAAAAATTTTATCCGAGGGTTGTATAGCATGGAATGCTGGTAGTTGAGCACTAACGTGTAACAAAATGTGAGAATAACTGAGGGTCTAAGATAAGGATGTTAAGCTAGACATACAGCCATACATGAAAAGAAAATTAAAAATAGGGCTCCATAACAAAGTAGGAGTGGCGACCGTAAAAGGCAAAATGTGGGAGACAAGTTTATAATTGTTTTGAGCATAGAAGAGGAAGTCCATAAAGACAGTGGATGGAATGAACAAATTTGTAGTAAAAGAGTTAGAGAAAGACTAAATAAAACTTGGTTAAAATCTCTTAGGCATATTGTGTGATATAATAGCTGACCCCATAGTGGGATAAAGGCTTGGTATTTTGTTGATGTTGTATAATATGAGATATAATAGCCTTATAGAAGATAAGGGCATGAATAGAGATGACTAGCAAGTTAAAATCATGCAACCAACCCCACCTACTGCGATTTTAGGCTTAGTGGCAATCATGGAAGCACCAGCAGTGATGCAAAGATTAGGATGTACATTTGATTACAAGATAATCACCAAAAAAAGGTAATTTTAACAGCGGTAGTAGCCATCCATGCAGCTGTGATAATGATAGCAGACTAGTACTGATTGAAATTACGATATATATGCATTTACAAGTATCAAAACTCTGTTCTGACATAAACAAAACTTTGTCTTCTTCTAGACAAGGATTTCAAATATCATGCTATTAGCACAATTTCTTATTTTTCTTCATTTTTGGTTTCGCATATTCAATCAGTACTTTGCTGACCCCAAACTGGAAGAATATTAATATAGCTAAGACCAATGAAGGAAATACTAAAAACTGAAGGCTAGATCACAGAAAATCATTCTTCTTGTGGTCTTAAATCAATTGGAAATACGGAAGCCCAGAGAGAAACCAATAACCAAAGACACAAAAGTAAGCATAGAAATAAAAGGAAGCCTGAAAATGGACTGCAACAACAACAGTGTGTCTTGTCAAAAAAATTATAAACAATGATCAGAAACACAGTCATGACACAGGGTAACAACAACAAAATCAAGAAAAGAATGCATAGCTAGAATAACAAGATTGATAAGAATGAGGTGCGTGAGAATTAGAAAAAGAAATGGCAGTCAAAATATCATGAGAAAGAAGGATATAATATATTTGCCATAAGATGCCCGCATCATCATGTTCAATATAAGCAAATGACAGGTATGAGTATCCTCAATTTAGAAACTTATAAGTTAGAACAAGAGGACAAAGGGGCATGCATCAAAAGCTCTAGCAACGTGATGCCTCACAAGAAGCTGCTTAAAGATGCTTCAATTGCAATACAAAAGCAAGAGATTTTTTTCATAATAATACACCTACTGACAATTCCAACAGCAAATTTCTAGGATGCAGTATAGAAAATTACTGCTGAAAAAACACAACTATCTAAAAATTAATCTGTACAAAGACTCCTAACAAAGCATTCCAGCGTAAAAGAAAAATCAACACGAGAGAGAGAGGTGCCAAATGAACAGTGTGGCCCCAACTATAGCACTTACTCTTCAGACTGAATAACATGTTTGAGTCGCTCAGTAACATGAATGGCATCAAGAGGAGCAAACCGAAATCGAGTACACCTTGACTGTAGAGCTGGAATAATCTTGTTGACGTGGTTACATATAAGAGAAAACCTAGTGTTTTTTGTATACTTCTCAATCACTGTAACATGCACACGGATAAAATTAGGCACGTGAGAAAAAATTAACAAAAAGCAAGATTATATGAGAAGACGAAAAATGTAACTTCTTTAACCTCGACGCAAAGCAAATTGTGCATCCTTTGTCATGGCATCTGCTTCATCCAATAAAACCAACTTCACTGATGATTTCCCACTGCAGGAGCACATTGCTTACATAAATTATAAAACCAAGGACAACACTTTAAATCGATTTAAAATACCTAAACCCATAGATAATAAAGAAAATATTTGTGTTACTCTGGATGTTATTATTGTGATTAAAGCACAAGAGCCATGATACAGTAAATGCAATGCCAAATAAATAATAAGAAGAAAGGAAGACAAAGAATAAGTTCAATGATCTAAACAGGAATATAACCAATGCCAAGACTTTTGAATCTAAGGCTCTGAGAAATGGTATTAGATACCATACAATGTTAAATAATCACAATTTCCTTCAGTAATCTGTCAAATAATCTGTCTGCAAATAAGGCACACAAAAAAATGCCAACCCTTAGATTTGGCACATTTTAATGATGTTAGGCACATTAAGTTCCTGCCATGTTGAGTCTGAACTGTGGCTTAAGGATAGAGGGAAAGTCTTGGTAGCAACAATAAAGTTGTACCTTCATGACTTAAAGGTGATTGGTGACTTAAGTTGTGGAAATGGCATCTTTGCCCAAAAAAAAAGAAAAAAACAAGGGGAAGGTGGCAGGAAAAATACAACCCTCCCCCAACTCTTGCAAAGTAGGGAGCCTTGAGCAATAGGGATGCCCTTTCTTACACATAGGCTTAAAACCCCAATATTTTACACCCTTACATAAACCCTGGAGAAGATGGTGTTAGTACTTTATTTTATCATTCCCTTGCTAGAAGATTACGTTACGAAGGGCATCTATTGTAAGATTTTGTCACATTGTTCTTTTGTATGGATTTGTATTGTCGATGTGACTTTTTAAAGTCAATTGGCATTATGAATGCCATGCCACCAACCCTAACTTAGTTAGGATAAGGTGTAGTTGATGATAACAAAACCCTAAAACAGTCTTACATTATTAACATCCAACCTTCAATGAAACTAAATAAAAATGTGTCTTATATGTCCATTTTAAAGCTATTGTACACCGCAATAATGACCTTGTTACTAAATGGAAATTGAGAGATGGAAATCAATGAAATTTGTGAATGAGATGAGCAAAGAGGGGTTTAAAGGGTATAAGCTACTTAAAGGTGAGAATTTATCAACCCCAGACCAATTGTCTCCATAAAATCGTACTCATGGACAAAATACATGCTGTCTTCAAGCTGGTTACAGATTTCCACATGTTTAGAATCCATAAACTAATTATATTGGCAATTGATTTTAGCACATACATACACATGCAAATAGATATTTCTTGTAGTACGCACGCATAAATACATCAGAAACAAGTAAAATGTGACTCTGGAACAATGGGTTGCAAGGAAACATATATATATATATATATATATTGAATAAATGCAAGGAACATAAATTTAATGTAAAGTCATTTCACACCTGCAAAAGGACTAGTCACAAATTTCAAATATGTTACTTTGTTATGGAAATTTATTGAGTAACAAGCAGCACCTAGTAATACTATGCAGAAACTGCTTCCATGGAACTCAACTGTACTGTTCATGAGTCGTTACTTCAAAATCTCTTACTAGCTACTGGCACATACAGGTCATGATGATAGTCAACCTTCAAGTCCTTTAACACAGGGGAATGAGAAAGTAAAGATTCTTACACAGTTTCCTATTAAGAGAGTACATGTAAAATTTAGAGAGAGGGAGAAGGGGGGAGGGGTTTGCTTATAATCAATTCAACATTAAGTTATTGCTAAAAGAGAAATAGAAGGTCAAAATTAGATCAAATAAGTGTAAATAGAATTTTATTATACATTATTCTGTAAATGTTGTTCGTTTCTTAGGACAGCAGGTGCACCACACATGGCAGTAGCAATACTAGCAAACATTTCAGATATGTGGGACAGATGTTTCTTGGTTTAAAAGTATGTGCATCCCTTAATTGTATAAATAAGTCATTCATGCAACTAGGAAGCACTGGTAACATCCTAGTGATCAGGGGCTGCTTCACTATTTCTGCAGTAGCAGTAGAGCGATGTCCATATGCTACTTACACACACAATACATACACACACACGCACCTCTAAAATAGAGGATTATATGAACATACTGCAAAGCAACAAATATGAAACTGCCACTAGACCCATAGGAAGGTGTTATGCAGAAAGGAGTGGCCTCCTTACCAAAAATTTACACAGAGAAGTCTACCAAAGATCCATAAGCACCTGTCCATTGTTTGGCTTAACAGACGAGATAATTAAATAAACATACAGAGAGAAATCTCAACCAATTATATGAAATCTCCCACCTTTCATCTTGTACAAGTTCATTTCAACACCAAATTCCCAAAATTTGGAGACCCTCGTTACAAGTAATTGGCATCCAAATATTGCCATTCTACGCGATTGATAACAACAAATACGTGTTAGGTACTTTACTAATTCGATGCGGATTTCAGTGGAAAAAATTACCAAAAGGAGAAGCTCTGAGTGCTAGCAAAATCCTGAATCTGCTGCCTCACGACATCGATTCCGCGATCATCCGATGCATTCAACTCCAGCACCATGTTATGCATCTGCGCCCCGTATAGCTTGCGAGCCACAGCCAGAATGGTCGACGTCTTGCCCGTTCCGGGAGGTCCGTACAGAAGCAAGTGCGGCAATCTGTTCTCGCTAGTAAGTCTATCAACTGTTCGAAGAAATGGCCAAACATTCACACAAACACACAAGTACTAGGGCTTCTATCCATGAACATATAGGGCAAGAAAGGAGAGGGAGCAGATGGTTACTTGTGTCGATGATGTCTCGGTGGGCGGCGACGTCGGCGAGGGACTGAGGCCGGTACTTCTCGACCCACGGAGTGGCTTTGGCGTCGGGTGGATTGCCGGCGACGACGACGCTTTTGCCCTTGTTGGGTCTGGGGAAGTGGTTCTTGTCCTTGGCGTCCTCGTCGATGTCCATGAGAGAGACCACGTCCGCCATTGTTGATTTGCCTAGTGGTAACCCAGATGCGGGCGACTGTATCCTTGCGCGCGCGCAGTGATGATGGGCAGCGATGGCGGCAAAAAGTTTTCACTTCACGGTTTCGCCGTGTGTCGTGTAGAATTAGAACAATTATTTTTTGTATTAAACAGTCAATTTGATACGTTTTATCCTTTTTGTCAATTTAGTACATTGAATTACAATCCTGGTTAATTTCATACAAATCAAAAATTAATCAAACAAATTAATGATAATTAAAATAAAAAATATAATAAAATTTAAAAAAACCCTAATACAACTCAAAATTTGATGATCTAAAATATATAAATTTATATCACCATCTTTGCATAAATGATTTCATTCTCCATAATCGTTTGTTGCTTTGTTAATTCATCATCCTAATCAAACGACTCCCCCTTCCTTAATGATTGGGTATTAAGTTTTAGTGATTTTAAAAATTTATATATAAATTATAGATATTAAATTATACATGTATTTTATATATGAGTAAAATGATTTTTTGGTAAATAAATAATTTAAAATGTCATCTAATAATGTCAATTAATAAAAAAAATAAGAAGTATTTTGATAATTAATTTATTAGTTTCGCAAAAAAAAAGACTAAAAAGGATCTAAAATAAAATTTTACTCAAAATTTAATAACACCTACCATAATTCAAACGAACTTTACTGGGGACTGGCCAATGAACCCAAAGATATATCCTATATTTTGGCAAGTGGTGGGTCCAATTTGATCCTCCAATATTCTTGATTGGAAGATGAATATAATAAGTTAGTAGCTCGCATTAATAGTAATAAATCAATCATTTAAATACTTTGGTTATTTTTATTGTATTTTTTGTTTACCTATTTTTCAGTCGTTGGGCACACACCTCTTTTATTTTTTATTTTATTTTTTTACTTTACTAACTTATACATTAAACAATTTGCTCGAGATACCTCTCAAATAACTATAATTGTTATTTTGTAATAAAACCCCAAAATGTGAGATAAATATATATTTTTACAAGAATCTTGGAATAGCATATCTTCTTTCGAGCCAGTGTTTTGTTGTTCTTCTAGATGAAGTGACACTCTCTTGGGAGAATAAGTTTTCCTAAGAAATATTAGAGAAGGACATTCTCTAGGAGATATATGTTGTTCTCCTGGGCAATTCTTCTTCACAAGTATTACACAACATAAACTTTCATTGAGTAATTATCTTGTGGGAACAATAAGGGAGTATTTCTCTCGGACAGCTAATGCCTTGTTATTGCCCCACCCAATGACAACTTGCCTCAATACATTTCTTCTCCCGAAATACTCTCTTATTGGAGGTTTATTGCTAGGCCTAACAAATGACAACTTGCACCCTTCATGCATGCATGCCATGTGTTATATTCATCGCCATTTAGGGGTTATAAATACCCCCCCCCCCCAAAGTTGTTATTTTATGGATCTTTTGGATTCGACCTTTCATCTTCTCACATACAGCATGCTACACCTACTCATTCCTCCGAATGGACACGCGTCATCACTCCCAAATAACATTTTGCATGCTTTTTCATAGCATCATGATGACCATTTATGACTTAAGCATCAGAATGCCCGCATGGGAGGAATTATCCCGTGTCTTATGAGTTCTGACTATATACTACATTGCAATATCACTTTCTCGGACAACGAAGCTTATCTCGAACAACCACATCCCACTCTCCCGCTTTAGTCTTATGTTGTTTGTTCAAGTCCAACAGCTGCTTATTTGAGATACTCAAGTTAGTTGATCTCTCCCCCTAGACAAAGGCACGAGTTCCCTCGAATAATGGCTAAACTTTTCCCTGAGCAGCAATCTGTTACTTTTTATCGGCTTGCAAACTAAGTTCATTGACTAGCTCTACCTCAACTTGGACTTGCTGCATTACAAATTTTTATTTGGTACGTATCTTTTTTAATAAGATCTCAATTCCAACGGTAGTTTCATTATATATCTTATAACTATAATCTCTATTTTTTTTATTCAGTTCCTCCACCACCGCGAACCCTAGTTAGATTAAAGAATATTACACTATTTAGTTATTGGGAGAACCCAAGCAATCTCATTTGGATTCAGGAAACAACTCTCATATATATATATATTTGAAATATATAAGAGTGAAACAATCAACCTATTAATATTGGAAGACCTAAATAAGTCTTCCAGTGTATCATTTATGGATCCAATAGAATGAAATTCATAGGTATAGGAAAAAGCCCTAACAAATAGAGATTTTTTATGTTCCGACCATATTTTAATTGTTAATATGATATATAAGGATCGCAACTACAAAGAGTATTACACCCTTAATCGTAAAACATCAATTGTTTGTTGAACCCTGTGAATTGCGTAAAAGTCAGATACTCCAAATTTGGGGGTCAAAGATTCTTATAAAATGTTATTGATGGAAAAAAAAATGAATGAAAAATCTCACTAAATTGAATTGGGTTCGTGAATCTAATAAATAGTGAGAATTCTTAATCTCTTTCAGTATCTTTCTCAACTAGTGTAGTTATTTAATAATGAATACCTATTACTCATGCATACAATTTTATTGAAATATTTTGTAACGTCGTTACATAAAACATGATCTCTAATATTGTTTGTTTATTAAATTTAAAGTACAAAAATATAAATACAAAGTTAAAGAATTTATAATTTAGTGAAGCAGTAGTTGATGTGCGTTATAAATCAAAATTACATTAAAATTTAAAATTTATCTATCTTCCCCTCATCTCTTGTTCATCGATACTCTTAAGTGCAGAAAATAATTATGTGAGGTTCACTCACATAAGAGAATGTAGGATAAAAGTGAGACAAAAGATTTGTCTAGACCTTATATACAAATTATGCTTATTTTTTTCAAGTAGATAAAAAAATAATTTCTTAATGTTATTATTTGTGATTTAAATAGTGTTGATATATGATCTGATTTTATTATATGATTTGATGATATTTGATATTAAATTGTTAATATGTTAATTTGCATTTGCATTTCATGGTAATTTGCATTACATATTCTTTCCATGTCATGTTCATTTGAAATTAATATATGTAATATAATGTTGTTGCATTTATCGTGTTTTATTGGAGCCATTGATCACTCCATTGGCCCATTCCGACAGCTAAAGCCACTTGCCCTTTTATATATAAGGTTTGATGGAAGATAAAGGGTCATTCTAAAACTTAGACGCATCTCGCGAAGTCTCTCGTTCTCTCTCTCAAAGCAGCAAGAATCCCTAACCCTAATCTCTTTATTCTCTAATCTTTCTCTGACGTCGACGAAGTCTGGTAAGTGAGAAAAGTAAATAGATTGTTTTGAGTGCTGGAAAGGCTTGTACATAGTTTGTGCTCAGTTTTATCTGTGTTCTTCAAATTGTAAGTATAACTTGTATATTCTTATTGTGTTTTGTGTACACTATAAATCTTTGTACTGTAATCTTATTTTTTTAGTGGATTGACTAAGGGCGAAACTCTTGTTGTGAGTAAGATCCATTTACGAATCTAAACACGTAAATTGTTGTCTCTTTGTTTGAGTGTGTTCGGGTTTTACATTTTTGTATTTTATATCAATTTTCTTATTTTTTGTTTCTTTGATTAAGTGGTTGTTTGCTTCGTAAGAAAACAAATAGGTTCAACAATTAATTTTTTAAAATTACACAATCACTCTAATTTAGTTACATAAACTTACGAATACATTTTTCTCTATCTCTTTAGGTTCTATATCGCTAAAACTCATTATCAATCTAGAACCTATCATAAAGATGAATTTATTTGCCAATAAACACATTAACCATGGGTTTCGTTGGCAAATGGATCTTATTTAGTTGCTAATGGAATTCATTGGCAATGAGTTTTGTTGGTTGCTATCTACATTCCCTTATTATTATCGATGATGGGAGCAACTTAATACTGACAATTAGTTTATATATTTACATTTATATAGTACTATAAGGATTAAAAGCACAAAAATCTCTCAATTCTCATACACATAGAACTCCCTTACCCGGATTCAATATCAATGCACAAAAATAAAAACAATAATGAAATAGGAAGAAAAAAAAACAACCAAACCAATCAAGAAGACACGTGCAAATTATCTTTGTTCAGATTGCTTGAATGCAACCCTGCATCCAACCTCTTCGATCCAAGAGCAATTCACTAGAAAGCTTGATAAATCTATATACAATAGTCCCTCTCACTCAAGAGTACAATTCCCAATAGATATTACAAAATACTAACTGATCTAAACTTTCCTCTCAATTTCATTGCATTCGTATATAATCATAATGATCTCTCGAGTGACTGCCCCAGCCTTATATTTATAGATATTTGGAATGGATCCATAAGTGAATATAAAAGACATGACACCTAATATACATTTATACTTAAGTTACTGTTAGAATAAAAACTAATTATCTAAACTGTCGCTTGAGATTGATCAAGGCTCTACTGATTTCTTCTAGATCTTCTATACTCGATGCAAAACATAACAAGTACATATATAGGGAGAGATTTACATATAAAAGTTTATATGTAAATAAAATAAATTTTTATTTTATATTTAAAAGCATTTTTAAATGGGCATTGTAAATATATTTAATGTGTTGAGGGGCATTGGTTGAAAATACAAGATTTATTTCATGGCATAATTGTCTTTTACCTTGTCAACATTAGTGTTTTTGAGCTAACATTAAGTGCTACATTCCAAAAAGTATGATGAGTGGTAGCTTTTAAAAAATGTTAATAAGACAGTGTTTAAATTATATAGAGTTAAACTTTAAAAATATAAGTAGAGTTATCTCCATTTAGTACCATTTACTCGCGATATTTGCCACAACATCATATTATACGATTTCATATTGTTGCATACAAGAAAATGAGTCCAAATCTAAGATAAGCATAAGAGAAGGAAACCAAAATAAGGAAGTTGGAGAGACTGATAATCTCCGGGAGAATCTCCCCAAAGCCACTCCTGAAAAACCCCATCAAAGGCCTATCTTAAGAACCCTGAGAGACTTTCATAGGGATTTCTCATGAGTACCCACGAGAGACCTTTTCAGGAGCTTATTTCGGGTCTAAGAATACGTTAACTAGTCTTCAATATATTTGCTTTGAGATCTGTAATAGACAATTTCAAAAGACTCATATACTATTTCACCTAACAATCTAAATTTCTATAAACATTGAATGATTTATATGATTGATAAATAATTAAAACTCTACTCATACTACAATATTTGTGTTTTTTTATACTTTTTTGAAAAATAAAAGCTGACTTAAGTATTAGAGGACATATGTGGGAGGCACCCTGTACCCTTAACTATTTTATATTTTGCATGTCTTATGGATATTATAAGCTCAAGACAAATACTCTTCTATAAGGCTGGCAATAAGCCGAGCTAAACCTAACTCGAGTTCAAATCGATTGATTTTAGCTTGGCTCATAGTTACGCTCGAGCTCGATATGAGCTAATTTTTTAACTCGAGGTCGACTCGATGATGACTACGAGCTAACTTGACTCAACTTGAAACCTAATTCAATCAATACAAAAATGCAACATGCAAATGCACAACAACAAAAGTATAACAAATTATGTACACAAAAACAAACTCATAAAATAGTCCAAAAAATAAGGATAGCAACATATAAAACAAACCCAGTTGTAGGAACTGGAGGTCGCATACTAGCCGATTGTTGGAGAAGTCGTTGATCGTCTCGTCGGAAGCTAGAAGAGAAGAAGAAGAAGATGTGCTGTCGCTGGAGAAAGACTCGCCGGAAGTTAGAGGAGAAGAAAAAAAAGAAGATGCATTGGAACTTGGAAGAAGAATAATATAATGCAAAGAAAATGTGTGTTGAAGAAAAATTAAAAAAACACTAAGTGCCCCCCTCCCCCCCCCACCCCTTGGAGACAGAGCTTGCCTGTCAAACCCATTGGGCCACCATTCAAATCAATCAATTGGCTTTTTGGAGTTCCCCATTCCTCCAAATCTAACATGTATTGATGTATATATATATATTTAAATAATATATTTATAAAATTATTAAGTATATATTTATATTATTGAGTATTAAGTAATAAATAATTTGTTATTTAATAAATTTATAAAATTAATATATATAAATATATCAAGTTGGCTTGTGAGTCAAATAAGTCGAGCTGATGGTAGCTCAAGCTCGACTCATTTACTAAATGAGCCAAATATTTGAGCTTAAACTTGGCTCATCTGTATCACAAGCTAGTTTATTGAGTCAATTATCGAGTCGAGTCTTGAGCCAACTCACGAATAGCTCAGTTTATTGTCGGCCATACTCATCTATAACTATAAATTTATTATTGTATCTAGACAACAACATATATAAATAAATTATACTTATATTTTTTAAAATAACATTACTCGCAAATTATTTTTTAAACTAATACTATCAATTCCACCACATATAGACGGATTATGTCTAATGAGAACAAACAATAACTAAATTGTAACAAACTAGAGGGTGAGGTAGGATAATTTAAATGAAGGAAATGGGTAGAGGGGGAGTGAGTTTGGTTATATAAAATATTTGGTACATTGTTAAATTAAGAAAACACATAAACTCATTTTTCACTCTAAAATACTTAAATTTGGGCCCTTTAAGATATCCAAAATTGAGTTGAAGTTTTGTAAATGCCCTATTTAGTGCCATCTCTCTTGTCGAATTCTCTATACACTCCTTTTCTCTGGCACTGCCACCCTCTCTATATAATTTTGTCTCCTAAAATCTTCATTAATAAGCACTTTACAATTTTAATTTGTCCAAGTGGTTTAGCAAGAATCGTCTGTCACATAAATAGTTATATAATATGGTTGTTTTTGGCATGGCTATAATTTTATCCAAAAGCTATGCCTGACCCTCCCTCTCTATTGATAACAATTTGAAAAATTCTGGCATTTAGTAAATTGGTAAAAAATTCCATTTAATAGGTGGGGTGTCCTCTGTGCAGTGTACAAAATAATAGTAATTTAGGAATGGTTTAATATAGTAATCTGACTAGTTAACAGTTTGTCATGGTAAATTTCAGATGTTATCCCTTAAATTTGTTTAAATTGCATTAATAATTTATGTGTTTTTGAAAATAACACTAATTTTGTTTTGAAATTAATTACTATATATTACATGGTCTATTGTTAAATAAGAACAATTAATTTTATTAAAAATCATAAAATACCCATGAAATTAAGAAAACAAAAAACAAAAAAAAAAATCGATACTAGTTGACGATGGTCGTCACTATCACCATATAAACCAAATCAATAGGAATCTTCATTCTAAATGATTGTTATGGTAGAAATTGAAAAATTATCTAAATATAATAAAAAAGTCAAAATATTATAGGAATATTGATGTTGGGTTATGATTGAAACCCATATGTACGGATCTCAATTAGAACCCATTTGTGTTTATATTTAAACTTTTGTATTTATATTTTGGTTAAAACCCAAATGCTTTTAAGATAAAAAGTTAAAAGTTTCCCGTGGCTAGTAGTACAAGACTGGAGGATACTTGAAGACTTTGAATCTTTCAAACCTTTGAGTTGTTACATTTGAAGGAGGAATGGAAGACTGGATACTTGAAGACTTTGAATCTTCAAACCTTTGAGTTGTTACATTTGAAGGAGGAATGGAGGGGAGGAGAAAGAGGGAGATTTATTAACTTATATATATATAGATATATTTTTTGATTATGTTATATATATATATTATAGAATTTATACATTTGTAAAGTTTATTAATTGACTGATCTATCTTGATTCTAATAGAAATTTATATGGGTTTGATTCTATAGATAATAAAAAGAAAATGAGACCGGGGGAGAAAGAAGGATAAGAAATAAGAGAAAAATTAATAATATAAATTATTTATATTTTTTTGCATGAAATACGAGAAAAAAGAGTAGGAAAAGAAAATATAGAAAAAAAATAAAAGAATTAATTTATATTTAAAAGTAAAAAAGGTTGTTTATTATAATATATTATAATCAAAAGAGGTTGATGTTATTTTAAAAAAATATAAAGATAATTGATACAAATTTGAGTGAAGCAGTCCAAAGTTCTTCTTTTGAAGATCCATCTCACAATAAAATAAGTAAGTGCTAAACATAAAATATTAAAAATTTATCTTAAAAATAGAGAAAAATCTAGAAAACTCGATAGATTTACCGATTGGGTTACTGAAAGGGGATAAAAAGTCGATTTTACCCTCACACACCTGTTATCTCTTTTCTCCTCCTATGAATTGCTCTACCCTTACTTTCTCGTCTCTCTTGCCATGATCGCCACCATCGTCTCGTCTCACCTCTCTGTCATTGCCACCTCACCGACAATGATCGTGTGGTGGTAAAATCATATTTTTATTCCTTTTTTACGAGGCGGTCGATAGGTTCGTCGCCCTTATAGAAAGAAAGAGTAAGGTTGATGAGTTTTAGGAAAATGCTAGAGAGCCCGACGAGCTTACTAAAAGGGGGCTAAAAGATTATTTTGCCCTCACGCCCTTTTCTCCCCTTTCAATGGATTCCCTCCTGCTCTGCGCCTCTCCTGCTTGCCATGGCTGCCACTCACCTCTCCGTCGCCCAGCCTCGCCGTAGTCGTTGTCGGCGAGGCGACGGAGACGAGGCCGGGCGATTGCAGCGAGGGCGACGAAGAGGCGAGCGGCGGCCAAGGCAGGCACAGAGCAAGAGGGGACAATGACCCACTTTACAAATTTATAAAATAAAAGGGCCAAAATCATCATTTTACCCCTCTTTATAAGTTATTCTATAGATCCGTCGGGCCCTATGGAGCTACTCTGAGTTTTATAACGTTCAAATTTGGGGGCAAAACATTCAGCGAAAGCTGACACGAACAGGGGGCGTTCGTACAAGTAATTAACGCTACCGCATGGCTTGGCCGCATGTGATCTGACGTCAGCGGGTCATTTTGGACATTTTACAGATTGAAGATTCGGTCTGATAGCATAAAGAAACTCGAAAAA
Organism: Diospyros lotus; assembly: GCF_014633365.1. Classification (NCBI taxonomy): domain Eukaryota; kingdom Viridiplantae; phylum Streptophyta; class Magnoliopsida; order Ericales; family Ebenaceae; genus Diospyros; species Diospyros lotus. Next base: position 6,844,125 of record NC_068345.1, read on the forward strand.
ACCAATATACAATACAAAGCTCGTTTTGGAGGCCTGAAGGCGGCAAAAGTCATGGACGGCATCTGAGCTTCACCTCTCTCTCTCTCTCTCTCTCCTTTCTCTCCATCAATGTCTTCTGCTTCTCGGTCTAAACGGTCGTCGATCTCGCCGTTCCGGTCACGTAAGCAGCCGGCGCCGCCACAGGCTTCGGGGAAGGCCGCCGGCGCTCGGCCGACGACTCCCTCAACTGCGTCGTCTTCGTCCTCGAGGCCTCCCCCAAGGCCGCCGGTGTCTCCGGTGAGCCACGCGTCGCTGGCATTTGACCGCGACGATGCGAGCAAGGCCAAGGAGAATGTGACTGTCACGGTCAGGTTTCGTCCTCTCAGGTACCTAATTTGACCGTTTCTGTGAGGAGTGATTGATTGGTCTGCCCTCTACTGCCGCTGACAGAGGGTGGACTCAAGAATGGGGGGCTTTGTTTGTCTGCAATGGCTTGATGATTGTTTGTTTTGAGCAGTCCTAGGGAGATTAACAAAGGGGACGAGGTTGCTTGGTATGCAGACGGAGAATACACAGTTCGGAACGAGTACAATCCCAGCATTGCTTACGGGTTTGGTTAGTTGTAACTCCTTTTCTCTTCGCTTACATGTATGATTATTCGCGCATTTGCATTTTGGACTTCAATAATTTCGTTTTCGTGGAAGGCAATTTGATTAGAGTTAGTTTAGCACAGCATCGCTTCTAGATGCCCCGTTTGATCTTTTGTGGTCATTATAGGGCTTCTTTAGTTGCAATTTTAACTTTTCGTTTTTGGCTGTTATTTTATTTTATTTTTCCTTGGTGCGCCCTGGTAGTTGGGGCCTTTTCAAACCGAACTTCGTCTCTATATTTATTGCTACTATTTGGTCTTGGTTGCATTTAACTAGATCATCGCTGCTGGTTGGAAAGTGCTATCTTTCCCACCCAGGCCAGCCTTGGAAAACATAAAAAGTTAAATGGACAAGAACAAGCAATATATATATATTTATGTTCCCCCCCCCCCCCCCACCCGGGGATCCGCCACTGGTCCAACACAACAATAAACTGAGAAGTTTACACTGCCAAATGGCAAAGGATGCATTCAAATATATAACTGCTCAAATTCTGAACAGGAACCAAACCTGGGAACTTTCATATGCAATGGCTTCACAGCAGCTGGTCATGCTTGATCTCAGCCTCCTACACGTACTTAACCTTTTGGCCATACAATTACATTATAAAGATCAACTCCCTCTCTATGCCTATGTATATGTATTCTTATTTTGATGTCAACTAATCAGGACCTCTCAAGATTGCAAGTTCTCCAGCTGGTTTCTTGAAATATATATATATATATGTCTTTGGGATGCATTGTTCCTTGGCACACCTTGATTCACTCACAAAGCCCGCACTTAGTAAAGCTGGGGAGACAATCCAGCTTTTTCTTGAAAAAGTTTCTTCGTTTTCCCCCGCTTTTCATTCCTTTGCACCATATCCTTTGTCTCCCTTGCATTTAATCCAGCTATCATATATCCACCTCCACGCTTATGTCCATGTAAGGGTGCCCTTTTTGACCAAAATGACCTCCTCAAGGAATCTATTGGACTTCTCCACACTTGGACACTTTACAATTACTCATTGAATTGTCCTGACTGTCATATTGGTTCATGATTTAATTCAATCGTAACTTAAGTTTTAATCATCATGTTGTACTCTCTATAAGTTGGCCTTTAATGTATTAAAATTGGTTGTTTAACCTCATTTACTAAGATCACCAAATTAGCAAATAGTATTAGGAAAAATTTCCAAATTCTATGAAATAGCTATATGTTAGAGTCGAACTCTAATAGGGGTGAATTCTCCTCAAATTGGGGAGAATTAGGAAATTGAGGGGGAAGAACAGAGAAAATTGAGAGAGAGAGAGAAAAGAATTAGGCAGGAGAAATGAGTTGTGTATTGATCTTCGATGCCTTGGGAGCGCAGTACTAGTGAGTTTATATACTGATCCGGCTCCTACTAGTGGCACCAAGGCCCACTTGATCACAATTACATGAGTAGTTTGAATTTAAATTTAGGTCTAATTGCCTAACTACTCTCCCCGCCTAAACAATCAATTAACCACAATTTCCCCCCCAATTATTACAAACTGCATGCCTGTGCAATTCGCCCCCTCAACTCCTTCTTGTCCTCAAGAAGGTTAAAGTAGTCCTGCTATCTTCGGGAACTGTTTGAGCATGTTAGGGAGGTACTCCCAAGTGTTGTTTTTTGGGTGTAGATTGGACCATCTCACCAAGACTTGTGTTAGGGGGGCGCCTTATCAGAATAAGATCCTTTTATCCAGGATGGCCACGAGTTCAACAGCCTTAGTAGGGTGTGGCAATAAGGGAGGTAGGGTTATGCTCATTGAGTTGGTTCTTGCTGACTTCTTTAATAAGGACACATGAAATACTGGGTGAATCTGAGAGTTTGGGGGTAGCTGAAGCTTGTAAGCCACCTTTCCAATCCTAGCTACAATGGGATAGGGCCCATAGTACCTTGGGCTGAGCTTGGAGTGCTGCCCTGGTGCTAGAGCCTTTAAGTGAGCCTAGTTGAGTCTCAGGTAGACTTCCTTTCCTTTTGTGAATCCTCTGTCACTTCGCTTCCTATCTACAAATTGCTTGGTCCTGTTTTGGGCATTGGTTAATTCCTCTTGTAGAACCCGAAGCACTTGCTGTCTCTGCTGTAGATAAGAGTCCACTATAGCTATTGTGGTTTCACCTGATATAGTAAGGAGTAGGGGAGGTTTGTACCCATATAAAGCCCCAAAGGGAGTCATCTGGATAGAACTGTGATGGTAGGTATTATACCACCATTGAGCCATTGATAACCATTTGTGCCATTCCTTAGGCTATAGGAAGCTTAAGCATCTCAAGTAGGTCTCCAAGCATTGGTTGGTTCACCTGTTCAGTTTGTCCATCGGACTCTGGGTGAAAGGCTGAGGACATGTGTAGCTTGGCTCCTAGCTGCTTGAACAATTCCTTCCAAAAGAGATTGGTGAACACCTTGCCTCGATTAGATACAATGGGTTGGGGTACTCCATGCAATTGCACCACCCTGTTTAGGAAAAGTCGTGCTACCTCCTGAGCAGTGAAGGGGTGGGTTAATCCAATAACATTAGAGAATTTAGTGAGCCTATCCACCACAACCAAAATGCAATCCTTGCCCTCGGACTTTGGAAGCCCTTCCACAAAGTCCACAGAGATGTTAGACCACGCTTGTATAGGTACAGGGAGTGGTTGCAGTAGCCCAGGGTTGCTACTATCTTTGTTTTGCACCTCTTACAAATATCACACTGTAGCACATACTCCACTACCCATTTTTTTAACTGAGGCCAATAAAATAGTTGCTTGACCCTCTGGTAAGTATTCTATATTCTCGAATGGCCCCCAAGTGGGGATCCATGTAGAGTGTCCAAAATTTGCCTCTTTAATGCCTCACTATCTCCAATGACTAATCTCCCTTGGTACCTCAACACTCCATTTTGGATAGTGAACCTCGGTCTAGTGGTCGGGTCAAGAATGAGTTGCTCCATGATCCCCTTCGTCCACTCATCATGTTCATAGTTGGCATTAACCTCTTGACACCAATTAGGGACAACCGCTGTAAAAAACTTTTGGTTTTGATTTGATGCCTGATGGTGTCAAACTCTGGTTTTAGACCGGAGAGAGTAATAACCATAAAAAACTTCTCTCGTTGAGCAATCTGTTAGGTGCGGGTCATAGTGAGAGGAAGAAGAGCATCAAATTCTTGTATGAGAGCCTGAACCTGTCCCAGATAAGATTCCATGGATGACTTCTGCTTGAGATTCTTGATATTAGAAACCACAGTGTACAAACGTTGGATGTCGTTTGTATAACACTCTTCAGCTTCATTCCGCACATCAACACAAGTTTCAAAGGGGTGAAAGAGTTGCATGATGGAATGATCAATAGACTACCATAGGAGGCTACATATTAGGCATCAACTTGTTACCATCTAGCCCGATTCGCTTTTGGCACACTTTCGCCTTTGTGGTAAGATGATCTACTTGGCCTTGTCCTTTGAACCACATTTTGACAGAGGCTGCCTATGAGAGATAATTGGCCGACCCTATCAACTTGACAGTGGTAATATTGGCTGTCCCAAGATTGGAGATAGTAAAGGATTGAGAGGCGGCAGGGGCAACAGGTGCTGAAGCGGGAATAGCACCGGTAGAAACGACGTCACTGAAATCAGACATGGCGAGGGTTTTGACACTGGAAGTGGCTTGAGGAGTCGTCGGCAATCAGATCTGGAGAAGCCGGAAAAAAAATGGCCGGCGGACGCGCTGTCACATGTCGACGCGTGGAGACGGAGGCAGCAATCGGTGACAGCGGGTGGGTGGTCCGACGGCGACGAGTCTTCTGTGGTCGGCCGATCTAGGGGTGTCGAACCGATGGTGGTGGCAGTGTTATCCAATGGTGGCCGGACAATGGGGTTTTGGTATTGGGCAGTGATGGCTAGGGTTCGACGGCTAGGGTTTTGGTTGCTGGAAAGAAATATACATAGCGGGGCTAGGGTTTTTTTTTTCACCGGTGGCTCTGATACCATGTGAGAAAATAATTATGAGAAAAAACCTAAGAGACTAGCCCCTCTTAGCTTGTTATTTATAATAAGCATAATGGGTTGCTTAATCTAATTACAAAAATAAAACACACATATAATAACTATAATATATACTAATAATTTGAACAACTCTTTTCCCACTGCATTATCAAAAACTTTTGGTTTAGACCAAATTTACTTGTCAAAATTTCTTTTTCTTTCTTTTTTTCCACTTTTAAAATGTGTCTTTTTACTATTCTGTTCATTATCATGTTTTTCCAATGTTAAGTAGATTTAGACTTCTCCTCCTTTGCCACTAATATTATTTTATTTCTTTGGCTTCAGATAGAGTGTTTGGTCCAGCAACAACTACACGCCGTGTTTATGATGTTGCAGCCCAGCATGTCATAAGTGGTGCCATGCAAGGAATTAATGGTAATTACTTTTTTCTATCAAATCTTATTATCTTACTTGATGAGAACACTAGTTGGGCATAGCTTTTCTGTTTTACCTTGCTCTTTCACATTCCCAAAGGATGACCTAACAACCTTTGCATTTTCAGTTGTCCTAAATAATTTCTTTTGGTTCTTCTAACAACCACTTACCATCAACAAAAGGTTGAAGATCTTGGTCACAAGCTTGTGGTCCCTTTCAAATTTGACATCTCATCTTGTGATGTTAAACACCAGTCACTTGTTGGATTTGTCACTTGAATATGCTTGTATATGGGAAAACTTCATGTGGTCTATAATTGTGATTGGTCTGCCTTTTTGCTTGCATGCACATTCTGGTTCCCGTCGCTTTGTCTCTACTTATTTAATGAACTGTATTGTTGACATGGTTGTCTGCCTTTATGGTCATTTACATTTTACTGAGACCTTCTCTATCTGTTAGTTCTTTCTCTATGTCTCATCCATCTCATTCTGAGACTATGCTGAGTAGTTCCCGAGTTCTCCTTCAGGTATCTATAAACAGATGGTGGCCACTAATACTAATTAACGAACAGTCATAACTACCCAGTGATTATATGAAAATACTGTAGAGAGAAGTAGTTCTATTTGTCCTGTACAAAGAAATATTAGCTGCAGTTCTGTTAAGTGTAGTTATAGTTTAGTTAAGTTTGCTAGTTAGGACTTGTTCACTTGTCCACTTGTCTTTATACAAATGTCAAGGTTAGTTGTATCCCTAATAGAGTTAGTTGAGTTAATAGTCTATAAATACTCAACTGATTTTTTGTTTCTAATGTCAAGAATCATTTTCAGCAAATCTCAATTTCAGTTCTCTTTTCAGTTTCTTTCTTTTTCTTCATAGAAGCCCACCCTTGCTTCAAATATGGCCAGTCTTCACCTGTTACGACATGAACTTTCTTTTATATCATCCCATTAGGGGCAATTTTTTATTTTAATTCACACAAACCACTTTTATCTTTTCATTTGCTGAAGCTTCCTACACCATCTTCATATTTCTTTCTTATACTGTCAAATTTATTGTTTCCCTGAATCAGTAGACTTAACGGATCGCTTATTTTTTAATCTACTTTATTGTATTGCTACTACATATCTTGTTGTTCCGGTTAGTGGTTAAACCACCCTCTCCAATGTGTCGCAGTTGGAGCATATGGTCTGCTTGCTACTTTGGCGAAACTCCTGATATCATTTGGAAAGACAACAATTATATGTGCATAAATTTTCTGTTATAGACATGCTGCTAATCTACAATTTTGTTTTCTTTTTTATGTGGTATTTGGCAGTGTATCTAATCTAGATGGAATATTCCATTATTTTCATAAGTATGATTGCTGATTTTTTTGTTTTAATAGCATTAAAAGAAGTTTCGGGGGTCATTTTCTTGATTTTGTGTTTGGTGGAAACATATTTTAAGCCTTTTTGCTGTGCAAATTAATTTGTTTTTCACCCTATTCTATTCGTTGTTATCTAATTTTCTTGTTAATTATCGCATACTGTGTTGAGTCAACTTGCATAAGTTGGGCACCTCAATTCCTCAATTTTGTTTTGATGATTGACAAATATTTATATGGACCAAGGGCATGTTTTCAAAGGCTAAAAGTGAGTAGGAATGCCTTAGGAGTCACCTTGACCCATCAGCCGATTGTCCTATAGATAGTTGGAGGGTCAGGTTTCCTGGTGTCCACAGTTGACCATTAGTTGATGTCAAAGAAGACGTGGGAAATAATGTTTTTCCAATCTTATTCCCCTTTGATGGGTAGATCAAAATATATACACAACTTCCTTACTAAATTAGGAAGTTTCTAAGAAACTAAATAAGAGAGTTTCCAAATTTGGTTTCGGAAACTTATACAACTTTAGGATACAACAACTAATGGAAAGATACAGCTATTAAAAAGATACAACAATCCAAATCTAGAAGATACATTATCTGTTTTAGGAAACAAATAAAAATTTGTGCCAATCAGCCAATCAATGCTGATCTGATCTTGTTTGAGAATAAGAACAAGATTAGTCTTCCTAATCATTGACACTCCCCCTCAAGATACATTCCTAATCTTGGAATGGATGTCATACATTCCAAACTTGCCGATCATCCTTTGACACATAGTTGCAAGTAGCCCTTTAGTTAAAATATCTGCCAGCTGATCATTAGAGGAGATGTATGGAGTACAAATTGGGGCAACTATCTAGCTTCTCCTTGATAAAATGCCTATCCACTTCAACATGCTTAGTTTGGTCATGTTGGATTGGATTGTGAGCAATACTTATTGTTGATTTATTGTTACAATAGAATCTTATAGGGGCTGTCCATTTGATTTTCAGATCATCAAGCAATATTTTCAACCAAAGTAACTCACACACTCCCAGAGCCATAGATCTGAATTCAGCTTCTGCACTTGACCGAGCTACTACACTTTGTTTTTTGCTCCTCCACATCACAAGGTTACCCCCTAAGAAAGTTCAATAGCCTGATGTGGATCTCCTGTCCACTATGGGACCTTGCATAATCTGCATCCCTGTAGGCCTCAAGTGACATGCATTCTCCTTTCTTAAACATGATTCCTTTTGTAGGTGTCCTTTTCAAGTAATGCAATATCCTATGTACTACCCTTAGGTGAGTTTCTTTAGGATTATGCATGAATTGGCTAACCACTCCTACTGCATATGTAATGTTTGGCTGAGTTTGAGCTAGGTAAATTAGCTTTCCCACTAGTCTTTGATAGGATCCCTTATCAACCACACTATTTTCAGGAACCTCTCCCAACTTGTGATTAGGTTCAATTGGAGTATCTATTGCCTTACAACCTAGCAATCTAGTTTTGGGTAGGAGATCCACAATATATTTCTGTTGAGAAATAAAGATGCTCCTTGGAGTGTGCTACTTCTATGCCCAAGAAGTATTTCAATCTCCCCAATTCCTTTATTTCAAACCCATTAATCAAGCATTCTTTGAGTTTATTCTTGCCTTCTTCATCATTTTCGGTTATCACAATATCATCCACATATATTATTAACACTGTCACTCCCCTTGTGGTCAAGTGGTTAATGAAGAGGGTATGGTCCCCTTGACTTTGTCTATACCCTAGGGTAAGAATCACCTTTGTAAACCGGCCAAACCAAGCCCTTGGGGATTGTTTTAGGCCATATAAAGCCCTTTTCAGTCTGCACACTACATCCTTTCGAGTGCTTAGGTCATATCTTGGTGGTAATTCCATGTAAACTTCTTCTTCTAGATCCCCATGCAAAAATGCTTTTTTTACATCATATTGCTGCATTGGCCATCCTAGACTAGTAGCCAAGGACAAAAGAACCCTGACTGTATTTAACTTTGTAATTGGTGCAAAGATATCTAGGTAATCTACCCCATACACTTGAGTGTATCCCTTGGCCACTAGCCTTGCCTTATATCTGTCCAATGTCCTATCAGACTTATACTTTATTGTATAGACCCATCTGCAACCCACCGGGTGTTTCCCTTTAGGCAATTGAACAAGCTCCCATGTTTGATTCTTTTCTAGGGCTGCCATCTCGACTTACATGGCATTCTTCCAATTCTCATTTCCTATAGCTTCAGGAAGTGTTTTGGGAATAGGAATGGTATGAAGGTTGGTCAGAAAGGTTTTATGTGGGGATGACAATCTGGAAAAGGATAGAAACAGGTGTAACGGGTGTTTGGTATAGGTTTTAATGCCCTTTCTAAGTGTAAAAGGCCAATCAAAGTCACACTTAGAAGTTTCAGTTTCATGCAAGGGTTTAATAGGCTTATCAGGTATAGAATGTTCAACATTAGAATTACTTGGAGAGTTGTTAAGAGAACTGTTGGTCTTGTCAGTGTTGGTAGTAGCAAGTTCAGGATTGGTATTAGATGCTAGGACCTGCATAGGGGAAGAAACCAACCCTTTCCTCCTTGAGTATACCTGTAGTGGGTGAGGAGAACCTGGTAAAGGCTCCTCCAAATCATACCTGATGAATCCTTAGTACCAGTTGATGGAGGGAAGAATGATAACAGGTTAGGATTAGGTAGAGAAGGAATCTGATCCCTATCTATTAAGACTGGATTTTGACTTGATGAGAATGACCAAAGTAAGGTATGTTTTAAGCAAAAGTCACATTAGTTGACACAAAGAATTTTTTAGAAGGGGGGTGATAGCACTAGTAACCGTTTTGGGTAGAGGAGTATCCAATGAAGATGCATTTTAGAGCCTGAGGATCTAATTTGCCTTTGTTAGGAGTATGGATATGAACAAATGACACACACCTAAAGACTCTTGGTTTCCAACAGCTAGTGACATGCACATTAGGAAAGTGTTTGGTTAGGAGTTAGATTAGGCTATGAAAATTAACATTGCAATTGGTATCTAAGATAAGGTTTTGGATAGAGATGAGGTTAGTGAATAATTTAGGAACATGAAGGACATTTTTTAGGATGGGATGTTCATTAAGGATAACATCTCCTTGGCCAGTAATAGTGGTTAAGGAACCATCTGCCATAACAATTTTTCTGGAGCTTGAACAAGGACTATAGGTGATAAAAAGATGTGAGGAAGGGGTCATGTGATCTGTTGCCCCAGAATCTAGGATCCATGAGTTAGGTTGGGCTATTCCTGAAGTATGTAGGGTAAGAGAACGAGAGAAAATACCTATCAGTGAGAGAGAACAAGTACCTTTCTCAGCTTTCTTGTTAAAGGATTCTAGAAAGCTCCTTAGTCTCTCAATTTGAGCCCTGTTAAGCTTCGGGCCATGTCCTTGCTTTGAACCCTTTTGTTTAGCTTGCTGGTGGTTGCTAGCCATATAGACTTGACCTTGCCCTTAGCCCCTCAGTTGTCCTCCTTTGGATGGCTTTCCATGTAGCTTTCATCACTTCTCTATGGTGTGCCTAGGTTTTTTACAATGGTACACCATAGGGAGTCTCTATCTCCAGCCTTCTTCTCCTCTGTAAGTCCTTTGTTAGGAGGTTTTAAAGACACTAGGACAGAACTCTCCATTGGAGAGTTGTCTAGCATTACTCTCCTTCTTCAGAACAAACTATGGAAATTACTTCATTTAGAGAGGTTAAATCCTTCTTACTGAGGATTTGAACTCTTACCGCATCAAATTCCATGTTGAGTTCGGCTAGGAAGTTGTATGTCGTCTCCTTCTCCACAAATCTCTTTTGTAACGCAACATCTTCACTGCACTTCATCTTTAGGCATTGGTAATTGCTGAAATTTGTATGGAACAATAATTGATTCCACCGTATATTGCTTCACTAGTATAAGGAAATATATATACAATAAATCTCCTAAATAATCTCCAAGAACAACTCCTACTTATCTCCTGTTTTCTAGGAATAGATTTTACAATATTTAAACACTAATTTACTGATTAGTTTTGATAAATAATTGATAAATAATTGTTGTTGATAGCCCTTATCTAGAGCCCATCTCCTCTTTATCTTCCAACACTCCCCCTCAAGTTGGTGGATAGATGTCAGTCATTCCCAACTTGCCTCTGAGTATTTCAAATCCCTGTTTTTGCATGGCTTTGGTCAATATATCAGCTTCTTGATTATCTGTTGGTACATATGTGAGTCTTATGTCTCCTTGTTCCATTTCTTGCTTGACAAAGTGTTTATTGATACTAACATGCTTTATTTGATCGTGTTGCATTGGATTATTCACAATACTGATGGCCGATCTGCTGTCACTATAAAGAAATTTAGGAGATGATGCTGGCATAGATAGGTCTTTCATTAACCGTTCTATCTATATTATCTCACAAATACTTTGAACAATTGCACGATATTCAGCCTCAGCACTACTCCGAGCAACTACCTATTGTTTCTTGCTTCTCCAAGTTACCAAGTTCCCCCATAGCTTGGTACAATACCCCGATGTTGATTTACTATCCTCAATAGATCCTGCCCAATTAGAATCAGCAAAACCACAAATACTTCTATCCTGGTTTTTCTTAAAGAATAGCCCTTTTCCAGGTGTTCCTTTGAGATACCTAAGGATGTGATAAGTTGCTTCCAGATGTCTCTTAGTAGGGAGATGCATATATTGGCTGATAATACTCATAACATAGGCAATGTCTGGCCTTGTATGAGATAAATAAATAAGTATTCCTTTATCAACTGGATCCTCTTCCTTTCCTTCTTTATTCTTCCAATTTGGCTCTAGAGGAGTGCTGGCAGGTTTACACCCTAGTTTGCTTGTTTCCTTTAAAAGATCTAAGGTGTATTTTTTCTGAGTTATAAATATATCTTCCTTACTTCTCGCCACTTCCAAGCCCAAGAAATATATCAATTCTCCCAAATCTTTTATTTCAAATTCTTCTCCTCAGCTGTTGCTTCAATTTCTTTATCTTATGGTGGTTATCACCAGTGATAATAATGTCATCAACATACACTATCAACACCGTTCTTTTGCCATCATTTTTACCTTTGTAAAGAGAGTATGATCTGCTTGTCCCTGTTGGTATCCCAGTTGATGTAATGTATCACTGAATCTTTTGAACCAAGCCCTAGGAGACTGTCTGAGGCCATACAATAATTTTTTCAACCTGCACACATTGCCTTTAGCATAATTTTCTACAAAGCCCGAGGGTATTCTCAAGTATATTTCTTCTTCTAGGTCACCATTTAAGAATGCATTTTTTACATCCAGTTGATGTAATTTCTAGTCGAGGTTGGCTGCCAAGTATAGCAATACCCGGATAGTATTTAGCTTGGCCACAGGTGCAAACGTTTCCTCATAGTCCAATCCTTGAGTTTGAGTGAATCCTTGAGCTACAAGTTTGGCCTTGAATCTGTCAATACTTCCATTAGCTTTGTATTTTACAGTAAGTATCCATTTGCTGCCCACTGTATTTTTGCCATTTGGTAAGTCCACAACTTCCCATGTTCCATTTTTTTTCAAAGCCTGCATTTCTTCCAGAACTGCTGCATTCCACCTATCATCCTGTAGGGCATGATATATATCCCTTAGAATAGCTATATTATCCAGGTTAGTAGTGAACAATTTGAATTTTGGAGACAACTTTGAATACCCCAAAAAATTAGAGCTGGGGTGCTGTGTAGCATCTCACACCTTTCGTTAGGGCAATTGGAAGTTCAAGATCACCTGGATTATTTTCTTCATGCTCCACTCTATTTGGGACTTCAACATCACTTGAATTTTTGTTTTCTGGACTTACCACTGGTGGTTCAGATGGTTTGGTATGTTGAGGATCGCGCGGTTTGCGTGAATACACTTTTAATGGTGGCTAATCTGTTGCTGGAACTATAGTGTTTTCTTTCTCTCCCCCTTGATGGTGTAGGGTAGAGATATCAAACCCAAAACCATCAACTGTATTAGGTAGAAGATTAGATAGAGTATCAGGTATGAGACTGACTGGATTGCAATGATAGTCAACCTCTTTGGGGTTATTTTGGAAATATGGTTGACGCTCGACAAATGAGACATCACAGGTGACAATGAATTTTCTTGTAGGAGGATGATAACATTTATATCCTTGTTGTGTTGGAGAGTATCGAATAAAGATGCACTCGAGGGCTTTAGGATCCAATTTTGACTGAGGTTGATGATTTTGATGTACGAAGACAGTGTAGCCAAAAATCCTAGGAGGAAGAGAGTTCAAGACTCTGGTATGATGCGGAAAGTTCTCAAGAAGGACATTCAAGGGTGTTTGAAATTTCAGAACTTTGGAAGGAAGTCGGTTAATGAGGTAGGTTGCAATGAGAATTGCCTCTCCCCAATAAGTATAGGGAACTGATTTTGTAAACATCAAAGCCTTGGGTGTCTCAAGGAGGTGATAGTTCTTTTGTTCTGCTATCCCATTTTGTTGAGGGTTGTATGGACAAGAGCTTTGGTGAATAATACCATGCTCGAGGAGGTATTGATTGAAGTTATTAGAAACGTATTCTCGGTCATTATCAGTTCTCAAAATGTGTATAGCTGATTGAAAGGCATTTTGAACCATTTGGTGAAAACTTTTGAATAAAGAGTAGGCTTTAGATTTGTCCTTTATTAGAAATACCCAGCTAACCCTAGTATGGTCATCTATGAATGTAATGAACCATCTAGTGTTAGTGAGATTAAGAACCCTAGTTGGCCCCCACACATCGCTATGAATCAAATGAAATGGTTTTGAGGGTTTATAGAGGTGATTCAGATGAGAACTCTTAGTGTGCTTTGCAAGGATACAATTCTCACACTGAAAATGCTGAATTTTATTGCTGGAAATTGATGGGTACAAAAAACGAAGATGCTCAAAACTAGGATGGCCTAATCTTTGATGCCATAACACAATGTCCGAATCTGAAAAAGTAGCTAAAGAAGATTGAAGGTAAGACCTAGTTCCAGTAGAATGATCAGGACTTGAGATCTGGTAGAGCCCCCTGCTTTTCTCAGCATTGCCAATCATCTTCCCCGATGATAGGTCTTGAAAAACACAAGAAGATTGAGAAAAAATCAGTGTGCAACCTCTTTCTCTTGTTATTTTACTCACAAACAACAAGTTACATGTTAAATTTGGGACATATAGAACTGATTGTAACACTAATCCAGATATGTATGCAGTCCCTCTTCCCTTAGCCATAGAAGTTGTACCATCAGCCATAATTATAGCTATTCCTTGACCACTTCGTTCAAAATTAGACAAAAGTTTAAGAGAATCTGTCATATGGTCTGTTGCTCCAATATCTACAATCCAATTGGTTGAATTGGACGTTTGAGATAATAGGGAATAGCTTGTGTTACCTTTTTTTGCTAGGGAAACAGCTAGAGGGTTTTCACTTTCTGCTTTCTGCATTTTTGTTTGACTGAGCAGGTGCTGCAAGGCTTCAATTTGGTTTTCAATTAGGGAGATATTTGTTGGAGTCCCCTTTTCAGCCTCTGTTGCATATGCAGCTGGTCCTCCTCGCCTTTGATTCCTTGGCTTCCATCCTGCCGGTTTACCATGAATTTTTCAGCAGGTTTCCCTAGTATGATAGGGCTTGTGTTGCAGTGGTCACACGATTGCCTATCTTTCTAGAGTTCACCCTTAGATGTTGTAGGCTTCATTCGATAAGTGTTTAGGGCAGAATTTTGAGTATTTACCTCATAGTTTGAGTGAACAAAAGCTGATAACATAACCCTTCTCCTGCTTTCTTCACGCCTTACTTCAGCAAAGGCCTCACGCAAGGATGGAAACGGCTTTGTCCCGAGCAATCTTCTCTTACTTCATCCAATTCAGGATTCAAGCCATGAAGGAAATCGAAGACTCGCTCTTTCTCCACCATCTTGCTATACTTCCTGCCATCCTCTGAACATTCCCACTTAATCTCATAAAAGAGATCCATCTCTGCCATAAGGTTGTTAGAATGTTAAAGTATGCTGTAACCGAATTAGAGCCCTTGCCTGGTGTTCGAATATTTGATCGGATTTGGAAGCTTTGAGCGGTGTTCTCTAAGTCAGAGTTAGTCTCCTGAACTGCCTGCCATATCTCGCTCGCTGATTTGTAGAACAAATAAGTCCGTCCGATGCTAGGCTCCATGGAATTAATTAGCCATGCCATGATGATGGCATTCTTGGCCTCCCACACACCCAGAATTGGCTGCGTCAGAGTTGGGCTTTGGGATATCCCCTGTCAGGTAGCCTTCGCGTCCCCTTTCACGGATGACCAACAACACGGATTGGAACCACTTTCTGAAGTTGGTTCCATCCAATTTGTGTTGGGTGATTTGAAGCGAGTGACTCTTAGTTGCCATCGGGTAGGTTGGAACTTGGGTGGTCCTCGTTGTGGCCAGAAGGAGATTCGAAGTTGTGCTGGTTGATGGATTTTCTGCCATGTTGCGATCGGAAGCGTCATGATATGAACTAGAGTTCTAGCGCTTGGAAGGCACAAGTACCAGTCTCTGATACCATGCTGAAATTTGTA